>NC_089323.1:10972327-11212327 GCF_036669915.1 Pocillopora verrucosa | reverse complement strand
CAGTGTGCAAACAAAATTGTTCCTTCTCTTTCCGTGATAACCCAACATGAAATAAGAGAGTCGTTCATACGCTGGGAATGTCTCACCTTTGCTAAAACAAGAAACTTGTCGGCGATTATGTGGCCTAGCACGCTTGCGATAAAACCAGAGACCATTTGGTTATATGCTTCAAGACTTCGGAAAGCTTTAAACTGTTTCTGAGTGTAGAAACTTGTCTCCAAGACAAGATAACACAAAATATCTGTGGATTCAACAGGAGGCAAACAGTCCGGCTTAAAGTCCTTCCCTTCGACTAAAACTGGATCAATTCCAATTGCCGCTATTTTCTGTAAATATCGATCTCTCACTGGAAAATCCAGCTGCTTCGCGTATTCGGATATCGGAAAAGAATAGTCGACCCCGCTTTTGTTCTGGGACTCTTTTTCTTTCTCTTTTGAATCCATTTTACTTATGGGAATGATAGTTGTGGAAAAATTACGGGGATTACGCAATCGAAAGTGGTACACCAATATGGCCGACCGGAAATGATGTGACGTCACGTGAAAACGATCTATTAGCAATCTTGGCGAGACACGAAGCTAGTTCAAAAGGGCGACTGGGTGAAAGATCACTGAATAAAGCCCCTTTAAGTATGATTATTTCAGTGATACCAACCCCAGGGATGCACACAATCAGCGCGATCTAAAAGTGAGGTTTGGCGCGGAAGGAAGTCCACCAAACAACTCTTTAAAGGTCTCGGTATCCATCGGCATGGTAACGGACGCAAGTCTCACGATGCTGGTTGTTGGCGGTTTCTTCATGTTCAGCTTCTCTACAACTAACACAGCCATGGTCTGCAGCAAGCCTGGAGTTCCTTGGTGGCGTGTACTAAACGCTTGTTTTGGGCGCTCGTTTGTATCCGTTTCATCCACCCAGCTATTGTACTTCTTTCCATAGCCATGCCAGCGGACGAGGTACTGTACGCGACCGTGAACGTCTGGGAGCGTCTGTACGCTTATTGAGCACTTTCGATACTTCGTAAAACTTACACATGTTTCTTAGCTCTTCTCTCAATCAGGGATTGTCGAAAGTGATTATGACATGTGTTTACGAGGCTTTTATATGTAAGTATCATTGATAATTATGAGCTTTTCAACTGCAGAGCAATACCCTAAGTTAGTGAATGGCCCTCCTCCTGAGTGGCGTCGCGTGGGCAAGGATCTACATATGTTATCGTCATACGTGTTTAAGATGTCACAAACTGTGAGATATTTGGAATTGACCCCAACGGTCTGTCCAGAGAGCCACAACATCTTTTAATGAACTGTACAGTATCATTTTAGCAGCCCTGAAAATGCTGATTCATTCTTGCCTCTTAAGTTATGAGTTCCAATTAATTTCTGTGCAGAAATTGAAACTCGGCAGAATTGTCAACTGAAATGTCAAGACAATTTTTATTTAACTGCATATACATCCTGATGATTAACTAACTTGGGATGATTTTAGAAAAATCACCAAAAAGAGCTGATAAAGAGGTATTTATAACAACTAGTTCAGTAGTGCTCATAACTGCAGAATTGATAATTATTTATGTTTTGAGAGTGTATGTCAATCTTGGGTTTGAACAAACAGAACTAACAAGTTATAATAACAGAAAAACATGTACCCACCTCAAATGTTTACCTATGTCGGATGCCTTCTGTGAATGTGTTGACAAAACAGTCAATACACAAACAACTAAATCTTGTTTTGATTGATACATCAACTACAACAGAATTCAGACAACAAAAATGATTAAACTGAACATACAGTCATTCAACAATCTTCTGTAACCTTTGATTCAAGGATCACTTGAAATTTGATTAAAATTCTCATCCCCTTCAGCATTTCCAGAAAATACGAGGGAGAAGGTCTTCTTAATTGGGTGTGTCTATTTCATCAGGAGGAGTTTAGGTGTGAAATTCAAGAGCAATGTTTGGATAAGTCAATGGCAACATGCAGATAACGGAAAGCCTTACATCAGTCCATTCTGTTCACAACCATGTGGCAATGTAGAAAAAAGGCTCTGATATATTAAAATAGTTTAACATAATTAATTTATGCTTGATCTCAACTTCAGAATATTACTCAAATACTGTGGGAATTTTGTCTGTTAAATGAGTGTGGCCAGGGAAAGATGGGTATGTAAATTGTGATGGCATTTCAAAACTTTTTGAAAGTTAGCAACAGCAACAGGAAAAGCGTACAATTTTGCCATATACTATTACCAGTAGTAAGATACTGAAAGTTATTTACCGTAATATATTGAAAGTAGTGTAATATGTCGTAAAATAATGTAAATGTAGAGTATTGTGTAGGTAGTGTAAGTAATCAAGAGTAAGTCATCTACTGTAATCAAGGTTATTGTAAGCTATACTTTGTCAGTAGTGTGTTCCCAGTAAATTATTGTAAGTGACATATCGTTACTGAGCCCTGTACTGTATTGTAAGTAGAGTAATGTTTTGTAAAATGTTAAAAAATGTTGCCAAAAAAAATAATAAAAATAAAGAAATTACAAAAAAAAAAACCATACACTAACCTCGTCAAAAGTGTGTGTCAAAAAAGATGGCACTGTGTAAGTGGCTGCCATTTTCAACATCAACATTGCCAGTGATACCACCTCCTCAGTGCGACCTTCATATGTTCCAGTAACTAGGAAGTTTAAGAGAATACTTGGACCTTAAAGTTACTTGTAATTTGTTTTGAGCATTCACTTTTTTGATAATCAGATCTTCACAAATGGAAATAAGCTGTCACCTCAAAACCTTGTAGGTTACAATATGGTTTTTCTACATGTTTGCAAGGTACAATCTGCACATAGAAAAAGAAATGATTTGGATTCTAAAATGTTTCACTGCAGTTATGTAACAAAAACAATTTCATAAAATGTTCTACAGGTGATTGTGTAAAAATTATGATAAAACTGTAAAGCTTTCTGCAAGAGAGAGGAGGGGTGGGACACGATGTATGTTCCTTCATTATTTCTTTAGTCAATTGGATCATTGGAAAGCTTTCTGTCTCTCTCTCTCCCTCCCTCATTCATGGAAACCAAATAATAACTACAAAATGCACATGGCCTGGAATTATTAATTGTGTTGTAACTTACCCTTTCTCTCCATTCCGGAAAAGGATGGATTTTCGGACAAAGTACCCACATCTAAAAACACACTAACAAATGTTCAGATCAATTGGCTGCATGATAGAAATTACCCAGAGAATAAATCAACAACCCTTTCTGCAATGTTGACAAGTTATATGCTTATTTTATTATTTAGGGATTTATAATTAATCATTAAAAGTTATTGATATTCCAACCTGCTAGAGGTTCGTCATTGAGGCAAAATACTCCTGATTTGTCCTCTGAAATTAATAGTTAACAACCAAAATATTATTGGCAGTGTCGTTTGTAATGAAACATAATGAAAAGTATTCATACACTAATAATGTATAGCAAAAGTCATGACTTGCAAATTGAAATCAAAGTTTGTCTGTTGCAATCTTTCTTCTCAAAAAATAGTGTGTAATAATAAGGAACTTAAAGATTAAGCTTCAAAGTTTTTCATTTGAAACACATGAATGACAGAAGATCTTACACAATTAAATTTGCTGGTCAGTGATTAATCAATGTTCTTGACTTTTGAATTAGACATTTATATTGGATATTTTTGTGCCTCATAACCTTGCCTAACACCACTCGGCCCTGATGAATTCTCATCCTCATCATCAGTTGTAACTATAATTTGATCTGGAATATATGTAATTGTATGTAAAGAATTGAGAGATACTGGAGCTTCCACTTTTGGCACCTGCCCCTGCATGGAGACCACTCCATTGCTGGAAAATCCAGGAAATTGGGCCATGAGACCCCACACAGAGGGGAGTCAGGGAACTGCCACAATGAACTGTCTAACAGAGGAAAAAGGGAGGGAGGGAGGGAGCTCTTATCCAAAACAACACTCACTGTAAACAGTCGATGTGAAGGCTGTCAATAAGTCTCAGTACAGGAGCACAAAGATCCTGGTGCATGCACATATCAAAAAAACTACTAACTATAACATGAGCAAACACACGCGCTTGTTGTTGTTAACTCTGTTAAATTGCATGTGACTGCATTTATTGTCCATTTAGAACAAAAAACCGGAGTGTTAAACCTATTGTATTACTCTTTTGAAAGTACAATTTAGGTTGAATAACTCATCACCTAATTGAGATTGAGTGATAAATGTACAGGGTGAGAGTCTTACCTTTGCTAAGGCCGTTAAGAATCTCCGGGTTGATTCTTAAAAATAAACAACTAAGTCAAATCCATTCTTATTCTGGCCCCCCCTTACATTGCGCATAGATATTCTGCATTAAATCATAAATTGGAAATAATTAAAAGCAGCCTTCAATGGTATGAAATCAGTTGTATGAAATTTTTAATCTTTCCGAACTAAAATAAAATTCCTTGACTTTACCCTGATCTTAAATGGAGGTGGCGTCATAGTCAAATCAACCGTAGATGACTTACACATAGTAGTATTTGTGGCAGTTGCTGTAATGATCAACAAAAATATCAAAGTTATGCATACACTTCTCAATGTACTGATTTGTGATTATCATCTTGTGGTATTGATATGCCTTTATGGGCAAGCTAAGTTGCATATAAAAAGGAACCCTGCATACTGTTCACAAATTTTTGTTTATAAAATTTAGTGTCATTTATTATTGCAGAATAATTCAAAACTCTTCGTCCACAGAAGCTTATGTCTTTGCATTTAACTCAAGGCATTTGCAACATGAAAGCATGCCTCTCTTTCTATTAACATCTTGTTTTACAACACTTTTGCTCAGGCATGTGCAGAAATAGAGACTGACATGGAGTAGCAGATTGAAAATTTACAAGAAACATGCTGGACATATTAAGAACTGTTAAAACTGGTTTTTGTTTTATGACATAAAATTAAGACTCGCCCCAACAGAGCACTGATCCTGCTTCCATAATCTAATGACACTCTACATACTTACATGGTAAAGGATCAAGCACAAAAAAGATCTTTGCAGAAGAATGAGAGGTTGAAAATTCACTCACCAACTCATCCCCTGACATTAGCCCACTGTGTATGTCAGCCATTGCATGATTTGTAGGACTTGATAAAGGTTAGTCTGCAAATGAACAACAGACAGTCAAATCAATTAATTAAAAAATTCTTATTTACAACAAATGGAAAATATCTGGGTGTGTGAATTTCACAGATGGGCTATAAATTGCTGAAAACAATTTAATATAGTGAAAAAGTCATGGCTTTTAATTTGCCCATAAACAGTTTAACGCTCTTTCCGAGACATAGATGTTGATGGGTCTATATCATCACTCTTTACAATCAATGCTACAATATGTTATCAAAAAGACTCTCTAACCTTAGATGAACACGTTGCTATCATTTTTTTTGACACAATAGCTTATTATAACAACAGTACGACCTACTAAAAACACCCTTAGTTTTGGCTTTAAGTAGTCACCTTAACAGCTTGTGCAGGTTGGATCCAGAGTAAACTCGAAACCACAAAATCCATAGATGTTCAATCAATACAATGAATCAGCCGCTTGTGCATAAACGCGTACACACAAATAAATTTAACTATATCAAAAAGTGTAACTTTCGAAAGTAACAATCCCCCTAAAGAAGCCATAATAGGAAGAAGCAAATGTAACTGTGGAAAAGAGCACGCATTAATAAGTAGGATCTAGTGACGAAATAGAACTGTTCAAACCTTAATAAAAGGCCACCCTCGGGAAAATGGATAATGGATAATGGCCGCTTAAGGTGGCTCGACTGGATTTTTCAAAAGTCATACTGTTCAAGTTTGAAAATTAACTACGACGCCACGAGCAACGTTATGGTAAAACAATTACCACAGCTGTATTACAAAAAGATGAAAGTTTGTTGTGATTGGTGTTATGTTGACATCGGAGTTTCCATAGCAAGGTAATGACGTCATGACAGTTTTTGCTTTCGTTCGTATTTCTCAGTACCATGAGGTTTTTTCGTAAATCGCTCACTGGAGCTTTTATCTCTTGTTATTGCCTAGATGTTGGCCAAGTTTGAACAAATTCAATGAGAGCATTTTTGAAAATTTTGAGGATGAAGTTTTGAGGGTTAAAAATACAGTAAAAACATTGTTGTCGAGATAATTTGGTGATATCTAAAGAAAACGATGCGCCTTGGGAATGCCGCTATACCACGTAGTTGCTTTATTCCACTTCAAATTGTATGTAAAAAGTTGGCGAGATTGCTCTTACCGATTGTGAGAAAAAAGGGTTTGATGCCTTTGCATTCAGATGCTCTTGTTGTCATTTTTGCGTATAATTTGGTCTATGCCAACAAATATTGTAATATTTTAAAAACTGCTCGATAGATTTTTTTAAAAAATCGTCATTGCTAAGTTGTATTTTCATTGTATACGGCCTGCAGTTTTCAAGGTTATTGAAAATGTGGAAGTTAATAAAATTGGGCCTCAAAAGTACTAATTTGTTATCCCCCATATCGTGTTTACAAGTGAGCGACCTCATTATTCACAGGCATTGTTTTAAATTCTCATATCCGCGTGCACAACTTCAGCAAAAAATGAATTTGCATCAATTAGAAAGTTCGACTGCATTCGGAGATTTTTTCCGAAACATGTTAATATAAACTGAAATTTTAATGAGCTGATTTTTAAAGGCATTTGTCACGCAATTATGCTGTAATGCAGCAATGCCGAGGGTATCTCTGACGAGGAAACGGAAAACTGTTGCTCTGCAGAAAAACCAACTGACCGAGCACTCGCAAAGAAAGCTCCACGGAGCTCGTGAAAACAATTAACAGTTGTCTCGGAGCTAGAAAATCATTCACAGACGAGGACAGACGAGGAAAAAAAGCCATATATTTTGTTTATTTATTTTCTCACCGTGGCATAGTCGCGTTTCCTTTTATTTAAATTTGTATTACATGTCTTATCTGAAATGTTCATTTAATTACCAAGTATTATTGTTTAACAATTATAATATACAGAATCATATATGTATTTATATAAGCGATTATTCTTAAATAAATATTATAACTTTAACAAACGTGAATCGGGAAGATAAAAGTCAATAAACAATTTTCTGAACAAACTCTGATATTCTTTCTTTTTTTCTAATTTTTACATCGATCACCTGAAACTGCAAGGAGAGGCATTGCTGCCAACTAATGATAATAACATTCACCACTGAGATATTACATCTCTAAACAAAACTATAATTATCTAATGTCTCCTTAGAAAAAAAATACTAATAGCCAACATAATCTTAGCAAAATAAAAAATATACAACAAGGGGGTTTGGTTCGGCATTTGCGACAGTATTATCCTGTAAGTTGTCTGTAACAAACTTTGACGAGCTTTCTTTTTCTTGCTTTTAAATCATAATCACCAAGACATTCCCGCCGGTAAATGAAAACATCGATATCATTCATCAATGAAAACCTTAATCTAAGATTGCATTCGTACAAAATAGTTAACCACTGCTGTGAGTATGTTTAGGTTTTTCGTCACCCTTGGCTTACTCCGCTTTTCTTGAATTTGCTCAAAGGACTCTGGAAGAGCTAGCACCGCTAACAGAGCTTTCGTTCCACCTTTCTTGTAAACACCCTGCATTGTTTCGTAGTCAAGCCCGGCCTTTCCCATTTTCTCCTTCATTCCTTCGGAGACCGGGAGGCGATGCAGCGTGGACTTTCGGGATTTTGCCTCTTGTGCTGAGTTCATTTTTTTTACGAACAGTTCTGCAGGAACTGCGTGCGTCTGAATTCTTTCAACAGATACTTGCAGAGGGGACTGAAATAAAATACGCGACAAGGCGGTAGCATCTTCTTGTGCATCATGTGCATCAAACTTTTCTTTCAGTAAAACTTCGTAAACGTCGGACAAAGATTTGCTCTTGCAGGAATACAAAGGGCTACCTTTCTGCTTCATTTCTGTCGAAACAATCTTTAGAGAGTCCACAAGGACAACACCAGTAGCCAGGAACAATTCAAGGAGATTGTTCCTTCTCAGAGCATTGATCAGAACTGGGAAGTCAAACTTTTCACCATTGTGTGCAATAAGGACAACTTGGAAGGAACGGGACTGCTGTTTTAGGAAACTGCAAAAATCACTGAGACCCTGAGTTTGCGATACGGCCTCCAGTTCTTTCCCTCTTCTCAATAATGTTTTTCTGCCCTTACAAAACTCTACACTTATACCGTGGACTTGCGTCGCTGACTGGCCAATAATTCGATTTTCTGGAAAAAGGTTTACCGAAAATGATTTGGTTTCAGCATTTGGTGGAATGCATGAAATCTGCAGAATATCCGATTTCCGGTCTAGACCTGTTGTTTCTATGTCGAGGGCCAAATGAAGAAAACGTGAACGTTGTTGGATTACAGGTAACTCGGAGACTTCCTGGCTGTTCCCTTCGTTGGATTTTGGGAGATCATCGGTATAATCATTAAACTCCTCCTTTGTCAGACATGCCTTTAGATCGTTCATGGTTGCATTCGTGATGGCGGCTTTCTCTTTGTCGCTCTGTTGCCAGCCGATCCCTGTCTCGTACGTTGCTGACTCGCGTTTCTCAGCAGAATTGGTCTTTTGATTCTTTTTCTTTCGAGAGTTTCTTCTCGCTTTTTTGAACTCTTTTGTTGACTTTCGCTCGCCATCCCTTTTCCTTTTCTTGTCAATTTTGTCGGTGTTCTGTTCTGTGATATGCGTCTGTGCCAGACCCATTTTTTCCGTGGCTAATGTCAGATATCTGTTCCCTTTGTTAAACTGAGCTATTCCTGCAGCGGTTCTAAAGTCGCTGCTTTGCGAGCCTCCATAATGTCTTATTTTCGGCGCTTTCGAGCCAATGGAACTGTTTACACTTTCATTTCTCTGTGATGAGCCCGCTGGGGCCAGCTTTTTCACGGAGTCATGAGAAAGAAATGGTCGAATAGCTTCTTCCAAGGTTGCACGTAAATCTTCGCCCGTCAGGTCCTTGCCTCCTGGAAGACTTCCGTGCTTGTAGCCTTCAGGGTCTTTTTTGTATCCACACCAGGAATTGCTGCAGTTATCGTGTTTGCCAAACGCGTGTGGTACGATAGAGGTGAGCCCTTCGAGTAGTGAGGATGGCTGGCCCTTGTTTTGGTTAACACAGTAGGTGAAGCTCTTTTGGATGTAGGATATCACGTTAGGAGTCAACCCTTTAATCTTTCCTTTAGCCATGTATAATCTCGTTCCCAGTGTACGACTTGCATGATTCACATCACTCCATTTATCAATGTCGTAGTTAACCAGCGTTTTGAGATGGTTTTCTGTGACACTGTCGTCATCTCCCACATAAGTCGAGTAAATCACTCCACTTTTCGGGGCGCTTGAAAAAAGCTCGACTGCTACGTTTGCCTCCATACTTTTCGAGGATCCTTCGTGGTTTTTTCGACAGTCGTGGCTTTCTGCTTCTTTATTCTTTTTCTCCGCTTCGTCACAAACCCTACACATTTTATTGCGAGTAGCATAACTAATGACTTTTCCGGTATGTAACCCCACTGCTGTGCCCACTCCTGACGACGAGTCGTGACAACGTCCTCGCTTTCTCCAGCCCATATCGTACGACACTCCGAGTTTTACTACTTCCTCATTTCCAGTCGTGGACAACCGCTTTTCTTCCTCATTAAACTGATTACAAGAATCTTTAGCCACTTCTTCTACTGCTTTTCCACTTTCTCTTTCCCGCTTTTTGAAATTGCTTGAGGAAATTGATGGTACACCAAGTGTTGTAAGAAATCCAGAGGTATGCGTATGTCCCAATCCACAATGCAGTGCACCAAGCCCAGCACGGGAATTAGCGTCGAAGGTGGGAGGGCCTCTTTTTCCAGTACGATGATGCTCGGCCGGGCGTACGATGTTAATAAACTCACATTGTGTGCATTTAACTTTTAGTACTGGACACACTCCTTCCGGGCGAACATTAAAACTATTACGTAAATCTAGGGGTCCTTGTTTACAATTCACACACTCGCTCAAAGCGGTTGTTAGCATTTCCAAATTAACCACATAACACTGATCCATGTTTACCGCTTTTGTGTACGGCAGACTTGATCTCAAGGTGGGTCCCTCCGGAACATTGTCGGCTGTATTGCCTAAACTTATTTCATTTCTAACTTTATCACTCCATCGCTGCTCTCTCATTGCCTTGCATTGTTCTTTCCTAACCGTTTTGGATCTGTAATTAGCTGGACGCCCTGGTTGAGACTGTAGCTGCTCCTCAGCATCCTGTAAACAAAATTTACTAGTTATATAACAAATCACTGACAAATGGAGACCCTCATTGAAATAATGTAGAAAATCGTTATGAAAACATCCATACCTGTGATTCACTTCGTCTAGCCTTCTTTCCTACGGCCACGTTGTTCTGCAGAACAGCAGTTTTCCTTTTTCTAGTCAGAGATTCTCTCGGCATTGCTGCATTACCGAATAATTGCGTGACTAATGCTAAAATTTCAGTTCATATTAGCATGCTTCGGAAAAATATCCGAAAGTAGTCGAGCTTTCTCTTTAATGCAAATGCATTTTTCGCTAAAGTTGTGCACATGGATATGAGAATTTAAAACAATGTCTCTGAATAATGAGGTCGCTCACTTGTAAACACGATATGGGGAGTAACAAATTAGTACGTTTGAGGCCCAATTTTATTGACTTCCACATTTTCAATAACCTTGAAAACTGCAGGCCGTATACAATGAAAATACAACTTAGCACTGACGATTTTTTAAAAAAATCTATCGAGCAGTTTTTAAAATATTACAATATTTGTTGGCATAGACCAAATTATACGCAAAAATGACAACAAGAGCATCTGAATGCAAAGGCATCAAACCCTTTTTTCTCACAATCGGTAAGAGCAATCTCGCCAACTTTTTACATACAATTTGAAGTGGAATAAAGCAACTATATAGCGGTATCGTTTTCTTTAGATATCACCAAATTATCTCGACAACAATGTTTTTACTGTATTTTTAACCCTCAAAACTTCATCCTCAAAATTTTCAAAAATGCTCTCATTGAATTTGTTCAAACTTGGCCAACATCTAGGCAATAACAAGAGATAAAAGCTCCAGTGAGCGATTTACGAAAAAACCTCATGGTACTGAGAAATACGAACGAAAGCAAAAACTGTCATGACGTCATTACCTTGCTATGGAAACTCCGATGTCAACATAACACCAATCACAACAAACTTTCATCTTTTTGTAATACAGCTGTGGTAATTGTTTTACCATAACGTTGCTCGTGGCGTCGTAGTTAATTTTCAAACTTGAACAGTATGACTTTTGAAAAATCCAGTCGAGCCACCTTAAAGGAAATAAAAAACCTCACCGTCATTTTGATTACTGGCCGCCTAATAGGGGTGGCCGTTTAATAGGTGGCCGCCTGATAGAGGTTGGACTGTATAACAACGAAAGGGATTTCCACAGAATGCGTCCCCCCCCCCCCCCCCCCCCCCCACTCTCCGTTGGTAACAATTTGATATATTGAAAACGTCATGGCTTTTAAGTTGCCTCTAAACAGTTTCACGCTCTTTCAAGACATAGATTTTGATGGGTCTATGTCACCACTCTTTATAATCAATGCTACAATATGGTATCAAAGAGACTGTAGTATTAGCTGTGATTTGGTTGTCATTTTGCCATCTTGCTTTCAGCAAATCCATAATGCTTAGACCAGTAACTTTGCCGTGTGGGCATTCCGCATGTAGGAATTGCTACAGGAGACTGCTTGAGATAGAGGAACAGAAAAGCAAAACTACGGCACTTTGCCCTGAATGCCGAAAGCACTTTGGCAGAGAGTCACTAATAGTTAGCTATGCCATGGACAGGGTTACCAGCAGTCTAGAAGTTCAATGCTTGAACGAGGATAGTGGATGGAAAGGGCAACTGGGAGAGGCCGAAGACCATAACCGGCAGTGTCCCCGTCAGGCAAAAATATCATGTCCCTTAGGCTGTAAGCTACTCTGGCAATTCAATTATCTTGAAAAGTTTCTTTGTGTCATCGAATGTTTTTTAAAATACATGCACCATCGTACTCTCGGCCGGAACTTTAATGGAGGGTGAAGGTTGTCTATCGCGAAGACAGAAATCGCCTTTGACTATTCACAGCCTCTCTATTCACGCACGCGAAAGAAAAAGCGAGCGAAGGGAGCGCGAAGCACGCAGGGGTGGAGGGTGGGTTTAGCAAACGAATCGAACGACTCAGTAACCATGTCTTACCCAGTCAAGTCTTTCGTTCTGCGCTGGCGTCCATTTTCCTCGCGATTCTATCCGTGCGTTCAACGATGAAATGAAAATACGAGAAAACAGAAGGCTGTAAGCAGTCTAAAAATCCTCTACGAAGTTAATCATGGCAGTGTAGTTAAACCGTTGATAAAGAAGTAAAATTACTGTAAGTAAGTAAAGTTATCTTTTGTTGAAGTTTTAGACTTTGTGGTTCGGAAAAAGAATAAAAGTGTTCCCACTTCCTTCCCGAATTTATTCATCAAACGTTCACTGATTACTTTTTTCATAATAACCTTTGTGTACAGGAAAAATTGGAGTTTGTACTTTTTGATTGCAGGAGTCAGTTTGCTTTCCATTTGAGCTCATGTCCATGTAAGATTGTGACTTGCAAAGTCAAAGGATGCAATCTGATGTTGCATAGGGGCGTGTGGGAGGACCACATGGTCAGCTGTGCACTAAGCCACTCAGTTTTATATGAGGGCGAAATACGGAGACTACGTCTTCAACGATCGGGCCAGAAGGTATAAAATGATAAAGAATACACACTGTCCCACTTACCATTTGATTGTAAAAAAGTTTTATTGTTTCTTAAATAACCGAGGAAGTCGTTTTAGAATGGTTATGGTTATCAGTCAAGCAATCAGTGACTCTATAGAGGGATAGATAAGTCACTTAATCGTACACTGAATTACGTCATCATTTAATCATTTTATTTTGTCATCAATGAAGCAATTGATTAATGAAGGTAAAATGACTAAGTAGAGTCCAATGCGTCTGTAATCGTACGAGTGATAAACAAAATCGGACAACCGCCAGGCGGGAGTCCGATTTCTTAATAGAGAGTATGATTACAGACAGAATTGGACGAGAGGAAGTCCTTTTACCAATTAATCATAACCATTAAAATTTCCCCACCCCCCACCCCTCCCCCCAAAAAAATGCTTAAAAATACTGCAATCCGCACTGTCTTAACAGTGAATTCAAGGACATTTTATTTTTCAAACAAGACGATGTAAGGGAAACCGAACTCTTGAGAGAGGACTTCGTGTTCTCTTTCACATGGATGTTAGAAAGGGGTAGCACTACGGTGGCAAGCGCATCTTTCAGAGTGGGCAACGAGAAATGGAGGGGTGTGCGGAAGGACGGGAAAATATTCCTCCAGTTAGAATCTTCCGTAAACCCACAAAAGATAAAGGCCAGGTAAGAGATTAAATCTCAGTAGGTAGTTATCGAAGCCTCAAAAATACTGTAAGTGAAAAGTTGAAAGTGAAACCTTCCATAAAACAATAACCCAGGGAGAAATGGTACAATTTGAGAGAAATACAGTTTATTGGAACAGAACGTCGAAAGTTATGTAGCTATTATAGTAAACATCGACGGGACAGAAGAAATGCAAATGCACAGGGATAAGAGGGATCACGTGAATAAGATAAGTAACTGAGTAACCATATCTAAATTTCTCTCTTCCTTAACAGTATCATCCTACTGCCCGTTAAAAAAGAAGAAGTAGAAGCCGAAGTGCCAATTACTGACTTAAAAGAAGGGGAGATGGTTGGAAAAGTGAGTGAAGAGAGGAAAACAAGAAATGGGCAGCCAAATGACCGGTTAATAGTAAAATTTATTATTAGTACTTTTGTGCATGTGTAACTAAATTTAATAGAAAGTTAAAATTTCATTTAATTAAATATTTCTGCCCGTCCTGTTTCCGATTTAGGCGTGCCCTAAACAGGTCAGTATAGATAGTGTTGGATATATAGTTAAAAACTAAAACAAATTGATATTCTAGGTGTGAGTTTTCATTATCTTGAATTTATTTTAGTCGCAGAGGACTTTATGTATTGTTTATAGTTTATGTGATAGTTTTGTTAAAGATCATGTTAATAGGAGCATACTTCTAAATTTTTAAAGTAAGCTCTCAGTGTTTCAGTTTGGGAAAATTCCCTTTCCATTAGTGTACAAATTTTTTGGGGTTATTGTTTTTAAGGGGGGGTTGTTGTGTTTATGTTCATAAAGTATAATATATATATTTAGGCAAGCCTAAAAGCGGAGCTCGCATTTTTTTTTTCCCGCACGTCTCCTCAACAAAACTAAAGCCCCTACTATGGATAAAGTGCGTGGTAATATTAGTGGATTTTCATTCGCAACTTCTCCGTTTCCGTATAGAGGACTGATTATAAGATAGTGCCCGTGGTACAGTTGGCCGCGTATGCTAAAAGTAAATTAATTGAATTGAATTGATTAAATTAATATATTGATTATATTAAATATATATTTGTTATTAGTCATTCAGAAAGCTTAAAATACTTTTCTTTTTGGTTGTCTAAATCAGCCCTACAGTTCTTTTTCCAACAATTCTTTTTCCTTTAATATTTCCCATAAAATTCACTGTAATATTTTTCCTACCTAATCAATTATTTTTATTTTAGTTAATGATTAATTTTTTTCGCTTTTTTACTAGTGGTTACTAGTGGTAACTCGTGTTTACTTTTAGACATGATCCATTCTTCAGAGCTATGTCAAATAATAGAAGTCATGTGACCATCTCTATAGCGTGCACAAAATTTATCTTAATTACAAAATTTAGGTAAAACTAAATTGGGTTTTAATTTCTTTCAAATTAATCTTTTTAATGAAGAACTGAGAGTATTTCAAATAATTGTCAGTTTAGTTTTACCCTAAAGACCCTTACAACCTTGAATGTTTAATCCCAAAAGCACACTTCTTTACACTTGACATAATAGCCAAACACACTGAACATATTTACTTTAGAAATTAATCCAAACTGAGCTTCCTGTTCACCTTTCCTTCCCTGTGCTTTCTCTATCAGTTCTTTTACATGACCAGTAGAGGGTATTACAGTGAGGGGTGAAGTACCTAAGAACATAAAGTACAGGGAGAGATAAGTATTCACAGCCTCTCTTCAGATACGCTGTAAGTTGTTCCCCATAAGTTGTACTCTTAAAATAATACTAATGCCACATTACTGCATTGAGATAATTCTTCAGAGCTATGTCAAATAATAAATGGTTATTACTGTTCACAATAACTTTCCATAATAACTTTATACATCTTTTAATTTTGTTTTTACCTTTCAGTTTCTCTGTCTCAACAATCTTTGTCTTCTGTTTCCATTTTTTCAGCTCTTCTTGATTTTGTGGACTTTCACTGGTTGAACTTATGGAGTGGAATTCAGAAGATAAAGCACCTAAAATCAGATTTTCAAGAAGACAAATAATGAGGCAATCACTAAATACTGACATTCAAAACCATACAACAAACCTCACATCATATTCAAAAAACCCCATACATTTTAGCTTGTTTTATTTTATTTATATTTGGAGCCAAAGATAAATACAACCAGACAGAAAGGAAAATATACTAAGAATTTTTTTGAAAACAAATCACTTCAAGCTGCAGATTGTCATTGTATACATAGTCAGCATGAGTTTAGTCATGAAATAATTGTTTCTATCTTGATCAAAACCTGGACCCCCCTCTACACCTCTGTTAACCCTATGGTGCACCATGTTGAATAAGTGATGTGTTGTGTTTTTAATCATTCAAAACATTTTTGCAAAGGACCAGGCCTTTTTCTTTCTTTCAACTGACCTCTGAGTGCATCCTTCTCAAGAAAGTACAGTTTGTATGCATTGTACTCTTCGATGTCCATTGTTGTTTTCAGCTTCAGTTCTGCCAGGTTAAGTTCCTTCAAGATCTTTTCAGTCACAAAACAATCTTGAACCATCTTAACCAAACGGCCACATGAGTACTCTCTCCATAATTCCTCCAAGCTCTTGAGAGAATCGCACTTTACTGTTATCATCAAACTTCCAACAAAAACACCTGTAATGCATGTCCTAGTTTTTTCTAAGAATTCCAGAAACTCATTGCGTTCATCCATACTTTGTGGTGGTGTAGTATTAAGGTAATTAATAGTAACCAAGCACAGGACTCTCTTTTCGAGTGGTTGGAGATCTTCTAAATCTGTATCAGATTGTCTTTTTCTCTTTGTGCCCGAAGCTGTGGATGCCTTCTGATATCCTGCTGGCTCCAGTGCTGAAACTGAAGCTGTAAGCATTATGATCTCCAAGTTTCATGTGTTTCACATCAACCTTGATTTTTAATTTTTGATCTGTTGATTTGGAGCAAAGTGTTTAAATTAAAATTGTCCTTCAAATCCACTTGAAACCGTTAATATCACCTTAAACTTCAAACATATTGGATGATAGTCTGCTTGCAGGTCCTCATTATAAGAGAGCTGCTACACCAATGTTCCTTCCCCCAAAACCTGAAATCACACAGCAATCTTGCAATTGAATAGTACCCAATACACCAAAATTTTGTAACATGACAAATTTCATATCTGCAAGGACGCAAGAAAGTGGGAAAAAGTGAATAGTGAGTGAAAGGGAACTATTACAGCTGGTTTATTCATATCAAAACATAAGCAGAAATAAGTCATGCAATCTGGCTGTGCTATCTACATGAACCTGCATTTAGTCTTTTACACAAGGTTTCTATATTTCCAAATACAGTAGGTTAAAGAAATATCACCTGCATCTAAAATTTAAGCAAAGATAAAATCATTGAACATACCATTTTCCACTACTTTCTCAATCAGCCCTTTAAACCTCTCACATTCTGCTTTCCAAGAGTACACATTCCTGTAGTTCTCGCGAAGCTTCACAGCATTGACTTCCCTCTCTTCTGCGCTTTCTTCATACATCTCTCTAATCCTTCGTGCCCATTCACCTTCATCTTCATCTGATCCAACAATGACAGTGTTTCCACCTTCTACTTTTTGCAAAGCCTCAGCTATGCCAGATTCACCAGAGACTAGAACAGGGACACCAGAAGAAATGGCTTCGAGGGCGACAAGCCCAAATCCTTCAGTGCGGGATGGCAGAGCAACCAAATCTGACTGATAGAACATCACCTTGAGTTCCTCTCGTTCACTGCAGTATCGACGGAGGGTTAGTTGGTTCCGGTTGATTCACGTGTTGTCAAGAAACCATTGCTCAACTTTTCGTTGTTCACCGGGAGATGAGCCAACAAATGTCAATTCAAAGTTCTTACCAAGAGAACCAATGGCATTTGTAATTATATCATAGCCTTTCAGGGAAAGATCCTCAAAGGCAGCTCGGCCAAATACAGACACATTAAATTTCTTTACTATTGATCTGTCTACGGCCAACTTTGATTCATTGGAAAACTCTCCAAAGATCTCAGGATTGATAACCTTCACTTCAACATTAAGCAGACGTTTGCTGTACTTCTGTTGTAGACGGGAGCCAACGGCGACAACTGCATCCGCTGCTTTACACAAATCAATTTCCATCTTATGCTTCTTCTCGTTCTCTTCGATTGTATCTTCTGCAGCCGTGTCAGATCTTTATATTTCCCAAGGTCCTCACAGTATACGTGAACAAATTGGATCCATTTACACTTTGTAATCTGTGCATGGGAATACGCAGGACTACCTAGCTTTCTTCCATGGCCTATTACCAGATGTGGGTTTGGGAGCTGTGAGGGTGGAAACTTCAAGCACTCGAGAGGGTCGGCTGAACCAGGAACACTTCGAGCTTTGATTAAGTTGACACCAAATTGTTCAGCGTCTTCTCTGTCCCGATCATCGCTACTAGAGACATAGCAGTGGATTTTCATGCTACCAGCCGTCGTTTCTGCTAAATTTATAGCAAATTCTCGATTGAAAGTTGATAATCCACCTTTCGAAGATTTCCATTCGTCACAGAGAAACATGGTTTCTATAAGCTTCTGTTCTTTCTTCTCCTCTTCGCCACTGGCAGCAGTAGATGCGCTCTAACACGCCATTGTTAATAGTGCTCTAATTTCTTACAGCAAGTAATAAGTTTCGCTCCCCTAAATATCACATTCAAAGTAAATTCGTAAAGAACGTTCACATTTGACTCCAATTAGCACACCTTGAGCATCTAATGTTGATGGTTCATGTTATATGATGGTAAGAGTGTCTCGGGGGAATCCGAAGGATCGCATCACGGAAGTTGGGAGTTACTACATCACTAGCGACGAGCGTGGAAAGGAAAAAAGATCTAAATACGAGTGGTCAGCGGTGAAACAACTTTTATAATTCATATCGAGACATATAATTTGTAGTTGCAGGAAACAATCGTGTTGTAAAGCCGAAATGTAAACAGTTTACTCCACTAAATAAAATGTTAAGTAATTTTCCAAAGGTTTGATAGTACATATATCTTTTACTGCTTTAATGAACAATGAAGGCATCAATGGCATCCGAGAGGCGCCAAGAAGAATTAAATTTACGTTTTGTAATTTGCTGCGTGACGTGCGTGACGAAAAAAAGAAGTATCAAGATTTCCGGTTGTAACAAATGCCAATCAAATTTGGCGCGAGCTTAGTTTTCGCGCTTTAGTTTGCCTTTTCCGGAAGATTTTACCATGGATGAAGACCAAAAGCCAACAACGCTAAGAGATTTAGAGATCGACTTTTTGAAAGAACAGCTCAATGGCTTTTCTGTTGAAGGAGATTATTGTTTTGGATATTTCGAGGGAAACAAAGCAGAGATGGATGATCTGTTAGTTTCATTTCAGGCGTTGAACTCCACGTGTTATGTACTTACAGAAAGCCATTCAAAAGAGAAAAACTACAACAGATTTTCTCAAACAGGTATAATATATTGAATTAGCCAAGCTTAAAAGTGGAGCTCGCATTTTTTTCCCCGCACGTCTCAAGGGCTCCACGCCTTGTCCCGGCCAGGACTAGAACCCGGGTCGTCCGACTAGGAGCCCAGTGCACTGACCACTGGACTACTGAACTAAACCGTAGCGTTAGCGTGCCCGCGGCACAGTTGACCACGGATGTTAAAAGTAGCATCTTGTACGGTCGTACGGTCGTACATCCAAATTTTTTCGGCTTGATGGGTTACTACTGTTTTGTATAATTATGGGGCTACGCTCTGCGAGCTCCGCTATAATTAGCTTTGTTATGTTGACTCCTCATCCACAGTAAATATCTTGCTAAATGCTTTCTTGCCATTGTTAAAGTTGAATAATCTAAAATGTCAGTTCATATGTAGGACTTAGTGATCAGTGATCGCATGTTTCAAACAAGTGGGAATAGTGTAACTTTTAACTTCCTATTTTGCTAGATAGGTTTTTTTCTATTTAGATGTTTGTACAAGGTTTGTGAAATTAAAACACTCACTTTTAATCCTATTACAAAGCACGAATATAGGGATACACATTGAATTTTATATATATATTTCTAAATATGTTTAAAGTGTTATGAAGTTTATTAAGAAAGTAGGGACAGCTATTGAGAACTTGAAATAAAAAAAACTCAGTGTCATACCATGTCATGACGTACTTTTGTTGGGGGCGGGGGGTGGCAAAAAGTTTACCAAATAATTGTGGGAAAATACTGGTCAGAAATTTTTGTCTTCTCTTAGACAAATAATGTACTGCTACTGGATGTATTCAAGTAGTGTACCATTTTCTCTATATTTGTGATGTATAATTCTGTTTACATCAACGCTTTTAAGGAGAAAAATAAAAATATTGACATGAATATGACAAAAGAAATGCTATCGATCAATTGAGTTTCTTAACTGTTAGTGTCATACAATATGCCACAGTAACAGGAGATTAAAAACTACTTTGAAACAAAAGCATATTATTTTGAAGACTAATTCCATTGGATACAATAAATTCTTCTTTTCATGGAGCTATGACACTGAATGCTGAGGAAATGATTGATCTGCGAAACATTGTACATCTTAAGTCTATCCACTTGGGGCTAGACTGTATCACAGACGGACCAATTGGCAGCGGATCCAGAAATTTTAGATAAAGAAGACAGGAGAAATGTAAGCAGAGCGAAAGCGACTCTCCGCTACCTACCCCCTCCACCAAACCAAATTAACGATTCCGCTAAAAAGGTAAATTTTGTTACAAATACAATTCCCAACGATTCTCCCAGGGCGAATCTTGCTCGGTTAACACGATGTGGTTATTATATTGAAGTAAATGATTGGGTGTTGCCATACGGACCGTTTCCATGGAAACGGGCATAAGCAGTGGAATTTTTTCTTTTTGAAAGGCTCGAGTACTAACCGAACAGGAGGGCCCAACTGGGTATTATCATATGACCCGCACGGCCCCGCGCGTTATTTCATAAGAAAACGTAAAAAAATTCCTTTTAGGGCTGTCCGTGTCGAAGTGATAGGGCCGGGAAAACGCGTCGTAAAACTAGAAACGCGCACGCCCCGCAAAATCGATGCGATTTAAAATTTCGGACATGAAAAATTTAGATTCTTAAAACGTTTTATTTCTTTGATGAAAGTAAACATTCTGTCGGCGAATTTTGCTATCCTGACGAAGTTTCCGACGCAGAACTACTTCAGTTGCCGAGTCCGCTTGGAGTTAATCGAAACTGGGGCATAAAAGGAGAAAGGGGCTGCGCAGAGAAGATCTTCAATCCTACCTGGACGAGAGAATGTGGCGGCAATTGAGAGGGGGCAGCTATCGAGTGATTATGCGCAATTTCCTTGCCATTTTCCCGCTACAATCTCCAACCGATAATGCGGTACTTTAACCTTAAACCAACTACATAGCAGAAAAAAAAAAGGATGGAAAATTGAACATAGCCCCTTAGAGGTACCAAGAACATGATTTATTGACTTACCTTAAAATTTTTTCAACCCTAAGAGGAACAACTTTAAATTTTTTTAAGTATGTTAGTTGCAATGTTTTTATTACTTTTTCTTTTGCTCTGGTAGGTAGGTGCAATAAGTTTAACGGTTCAATTTGTTTCATGGACCTATAAATATTACAATATAACTTGAAATAGGTCTAGACAAATGAATAAAGTTGTTTTAAAACAGAATCTAGATTCCCGTTATTTACATCAGAATAATAAGGCAAGACCAACATATCAGCGGCACCCCCTCTTTTTGCAGACGAAGTAAAAAAGTAAAGAAAAATTAGGTTGAATACCATTAAAGAAAATGGAAACTATTAGAAAAACACTGAAAGCCGCAACGTGGATGGGGTTTTTTTTTAGGGAGGAGGCAGTCAGAAGCCACCCAACAGGACTCCGCTATATACCGAGGTGGGTTTTAAAAAGATTCTTAAACCGAGCAGGGTTATGAACGGTATTCTTAGGTCGGTTATTGCCGTATACGTTATCTACAAACCGAGCACCGTTATGTAACAACACCAAACCGACAGTACATACACCACCCGAGGACGGATTTTTTCCCGAGGTAGGTTGCCCAGAAACAAAAACTGATCCGAAGTTTCTTCACCACGGCGGACTCTCCATCACTTTGTTTTGCAGTGAACACACATCCAAAACTTCCTCTATCGATCTCCTCCTTGTCAATTAGATCACTCCACAAAAAAACGAGGGAAATCATCGAATAATGGACTTCTCTTCGTACGCTCAAGTAATCTAAACGATGGCAACTTGAACACAATCCTGCTTTGAGTGGTTAACACTGAGCTCAATATTTTACCGCCAGAAAAGATGCACGTGTCAGGAAATTGGAAGCGTAAAGCTTACTCGAGGCTGGGCGCTTATTAACTTTTTTCCTACCTACAGGGGTGGACACTTGATCGAATACACGGTATACTGGTTGCTGTTTTAAAATGTATAAATGATTGAATTCTTGAATGATGTTTACACAGGTTTTTTCACCCACTGATTTCGTCAATCTTTTTCGATAGTCCATTTGCGAGGGAGGACAAATTGACCCGAATATTTTGTTTGGGTTTCAAATTCCCCAGGTCAGAAGATCACACCAACCTTTGTCACAGGTTTATAGGTGAAAAAAAAATAAGACTCAACTATCATTCCCGGAAGAAGTTTTAGCGTGCAGTTCAAATCGTAAACATGCTTGAGACTCAAGAAAATAAATGATCAATAAAATAAAATAATAATAATAAAATAAAATAATAATAATAAAATAAAATAATAATAATAAAATAAAATAATAATAATAAAATAAAATAATAATAATAAAATAAAATAATAATAATAAAATAAAATAAAACAAAATAAAATAAATAAAAGATCTTGGGTCAGTTATATTTTCCCAGTAAACATGATAATTCATATAGAAACATGCTGCGACTCTCTCCATGTGCATTTCTGGTGAGGTAAGTGTCGTGTCACGCATTCTAATTATTCATTGAAAACGTAAATTGATTACACCTTATAGGGCCTGTTTACATGGAGTTGGGGGACCCCAGGTAGCTGAGGTAACCCCGCCTTTCCATATAATTTCTTATTTTATTTTGATCACGTTTACATGATAGGTGGGTGACCCTCTTAGGCGGGTTGCCCGGTCTGCCAGGCAGGGTAACTCTGTCAGCCGGGGTGACAATTTGTCATGTAAACGTGTCAAGCTGGGGTAACCCGCTTAGCCGGGGTCGCGTTCATGGCAAAAAGCTCAAAAGCGAAACATGTATGTTTTGAAACTTTGTACATTTCCTAGCCGTCTCATGGCAGAAATCACCAGAAGCCGCAATGGACAGACAACTAAGGAGTGTAAAATGTTCACATTTCGGAATATTTAGCGTTGTAAATCGACCATATTTCGTTTCCCAAACTATTCCGTATAACGTATTAAGTCAACGGTCCCACGCGAAACCAAATACCGTGGAACACAACGCGTGACACTTTCATGATTAAATACGTACGTGTCCGAGAATTAATCTTTCGTCTTTCTCGAGATGTGAGCTTGGGACGCCTCTGCTCAAACGTCTTAATTGCAAGCGCAACAACAACCTCAAGAAACCTCACCCCAGCACCCCGGGGTTGTAAGATTGTATGTAAACGCGTTTTATTTTTCGACCACGGCTAGGCGAGTTACCTCACCTACCTGGGGTCCCCCACCTCCATGTAAACAGGCCCATGGAAAGTACGGCTACAGCGTCAACTAACATTTTGAATTACTTTTGCGCTCTGTGGCCTAAACGACGCATTGAGTTATCCAAGAACGTAGTGGAGATTTCACAAAGTTCACCTCGCAGATTTTTTACTTCTCACTTTCGCTTGCTGTTTTTACTATTATTTAACAGGCTGCGATCCACACTTATGGTGAGTTGACCGATTCATTCTTCTGGCTCGTGGATCGACGTGGAGTTTTCCGCGGGGATTCTCGTTTCGCAAATCACAGAATTACAGATTTCTATTTTGCAAATAATTAGGATATTTCAATTTCGCAAATTACAGTTTCTATGTTGCAAATCATTAGCATATTTCCATTCCGCAAATTACAGATTCCTATTTTTCAAATCGTTAGCATATTTCCATTTCGCAAATTACAGATTTCTATTTTGCAAATCATTAGCATATTCCATATTTCTCTTTTGCAAATCGTTCGCACTTGACAGTTGTTTTGAAATGTTGTAAATAAGTAGGTAAGGAACCCTTGTGATCACTGTTATAATTCTTTTTGCATGCTGTACTCTAAATGCAATCTTTACGAAGTAGCACTGAACTTTAACCGCTTTCAGGCTTCACTCGCACGACATACAAGATTTTTTTTCACAATATTTTTTGAGGAATTTTTGATTCACGTCGGATATTTCTTGTAACTATCTACTCAGGTCTCTTAGATACAATATTGCTCGCTGAAAATTTGGATTGAATTGATGTTAGTGAAGAATGTTGCAGACTGTATGTGAAAATCAAAAAAATGTCGTACCAGGTAAGATCTACTTTCCAAAAAAAAAAAGTGACATAATATAATTACTTTTCGGACCAGTCATAATTTATCACCTGGGAGGGAGATTCTTATTTTAAGGGGATAGGGGGGTTCACATGGTTTTCAGGGGGAACGGAGTGGGATCAGTCGTCGCTAACAGAGTATACACTGGGAAACAATAGAAATTGACTGCCATTGGAGGGAAATTATTAGAATATAACAGTGCCTTGGGAGGGAAGGGGTTGAGTAATTTTATTGGGACACAACTAAAATCCTCCGACCACGTGATAAGGTAATGACCAGTTTCTTACAAATGAACATGCCTTGAAACGATTTGTAAAATATCTGATCATCCACATTCTCAGACAAACTGATGCCTCTAACGTCAACGGTCTCAACTTGCGCACCAGTAATGTAATACATGTCGACCTAACATCTCATCTCAGGTGATATCTTCAGCAAGGAGCGAAATACTTTTGCAGGGACGATGGCCGTGATTTCGCGAGTGCCAAATGGAGTGGGACCATGTATTGTGACATATGAAAGCCAAGGATGAAAGGACTGTCACAACAGACACGGCACCACCACAAACTGCTGCGGAAAGAGTTAGGGGCCAAACAAGAAATTCTGTCAGTTGTTAAGGAGAATTCTGTTCCTGTTAGAGCGAATCTCTTTTATTACACTGAAATAAACACGAGTTAAAGTGTATAGTGTTTCCTGAATTCTCGACTGCGAGCACAGTCAGGCCCATTCCACGCCGCGGTCGCGGTCGCGGTCGCGGTCGCGGTCGCGGTCGCGGTCGCGGTCGCGGTCGCGGTCGCGGTCGCGGTCGCGGTCGCGGTCGCGGTCATAGAATATAAAAAGAAAAAGTTATTTGTTTTGGAAGTGGAGCGTGTTATCCCTTTCCTCCCCCCTCTAACGGACTTCTTGTTTGTTCCAAGCTTGTGATTAGATGAGTATTACCTTTCTTTACTCAACTGCCGAACTAAAAATTTTCCATTTTCTCTTTTCTATTTGCTCACACCAAGGTTTCACATATGAGGCTTATGATGGCCTGGGCCACCTTAGGATTCTTTGTAGCTCAACTAGTCATCAGAGTCTCGTATGATGGTGTTATTGACTCGAAGGTTAGCGCAAATGAAAGTACATCTTTCTTTTTTGTTGGACGAATGACGCCTTAAGGCCTATTTACACGGTACGACTTTGTCGCATGCGACAAACTTACAACAGGCCTACGACATGACTTAGGACAATTTACACGCGCACGACATTTTCACCTACGACATGCCAAAATCGCGTGCAATTCCACTCGTTTCGGCCGCGGTCATTGTTTCAATAATTTGTAAGAGAAGGAAAAGAACCTCTTCCTCGCTCCACAGTGATATTATATTCTCTGTTTCCTCATCTGAGAATGTATTTTTCGCTTTGGAAGCAGTCTTCGACTTTCCGGAGGCGACTTCCTCCGCCATTTTGACGCAAGAAAATTTCACCTTCCTCCCCTACTCAGTAGTTTGTCACAAAATACGTCATTTTCTATCAATTTCGGCTACGATTGTCGCAGCGTTTTAAAACATGTTTTAAAATCCTACGACATTTTTCGTGACGTACACGACAGTCGTAAGCGAGTGGTAGGTTTGATTTACACGATACAATTCGTGTCGTAGGCCTGTCGTAAGCTTGTCGCATGCGACAAAGTCGTACCGTGTAAATAGGCCTTTAGAATGCCCAAAATTGTTATTGAATGCTGATTAAAATGCAAAAATCGTTATTAAATTTGATTTACCAGAAAATGATCTTTTTTTTTGTCGCTAACGAGTACAATTTCACGCAATTGTTCGCCTTCTTACGCAAATGAATGCGTTGATTCTCGTAAAGAACAGCAAAAGGTGTAATTTGGTTTTTGTGGGAAATAAGGGGGGCTGCCCTGTTAGGAAACTAAGAATGGTTGATGCATTTGGTTAACTATTCATGTGTAATCTATAACCCAAATATCCGCATATCTTCTCGAATATTTGGTAAGTTTCCGAGATATTTAGAAATTATAATTCCACGGGTTACATTAAGAAGTTTAAGAATCATAAATGTCATACCACAAGGCAGCAGAAATTTTCTCTTAATAACGAATACTGCAAACGAAAATACGGCGAAGACTTATTTCTTTCTACCTATTTCCACAGTGTTTAATGTGAATGATCTCTCGATAAGTGAAAATGTTGGCCTGAGAGATCCATACTCACTTTATTTTCAGAGAAAAAGTCAAAGGTATTCAGCGCATTAATGATTGTCTTAATTATACTGATGCCGAGATTTAGGAATGTTATTGACTTGCAAATAGCGTGAAAAAGAAGTTAGTAAATACACTGTAATGTTTGTGTATTGTCTCTATTGATTTTCACGTTGGAAAAGTATAAGGAAAGTATATTTTCTCTTTTGTTTGACGAGTGACTCGTCACTCAGAATGCCCAAAAAATGTATTTGAAGGCGGATCAAAATGCAAAAATCGTTATTGAATCTGATTTACGCGTAAGTGATCGATTATTGTCGCAAATGAATGTAACTTCGCGCAATTGTTTGCCTCTTTCTCGCAAATGAATGCGTATTTCCTCGTAATGAACAGCAAAAGGTGTACTTACATTTTTTGTCAATTATTACACTTTATGGCATTACAGAGGTTAATAATGATTTACTAACCTGTTATTATAGTAAAGTTCGGATTTAACAGAGCGTGCTCTAGGAGAGTATAGAGTATAGAGTATAGAGCATAGAGCTGAGCTAAAGCTGTCACGTCATCTGTCAAATTGTACCCTCGTGTTGCAGGACTCATTTTTTGTCTTGCTAATATCTCTAGACGTTTTATCCTAATAAATAGCTCTCAATACACCACAATTTCACATAGAGACCCGTAGATGAGTGAGGAACAAAATGTAAAACAAAATTCGATCGATTTTTCTTACTCTTCTAATTCCACGAATTATCTAAGAAGTTTACGACACGTCGCCACAGCGTAAGAGGATCAGTCTATCCAGAGAAATAGCCAAACATAGACCGCCATGCTTGACAAACTTTACGAGTGGTCTGTTCAGCCTCGAAGATCCCTCTCTCGCAACGACAGCGTCATTTAACTTAATTTGTAGAGTCAAGTGAAGTCCCGATGTATTTAGACTTGATTCTTGCCTCAAGAAAGATATATACAGTAAAATTAAGTACAGTATCAAGCAAAGTGAAGGGAGCTTTGCGAACACGTCCGCCATCTTGTTCTTGTTTCACTGTCAAGCATTTGTCACTGTCAAGCATTTGTCATTGTCAAGCATTTGTCACTGTCAAGCATTTGATTGGGTGAACGTTGCTAAGGAAGTCTTTATTTACTCTTACTTGAAGAGTCACTAATGAATCGTGGCTAAGCGGGTGCTGTTATGAAGAAAAAATTCCTTGGTGTAATCACAGATTACTGCAAGAAAAAAGAAATGACTAAATGATGGCGACAAAAAATTTAACAGGACGTGGAACAGAAACAAAAACGATCCAAGAACTACTTTGTTTCCCCGCTTTCATAAGTGGATTACAACAACAACAACTGATCTGTCTCGCAACAGTCAACATTTTCCTCTCCGTCACGTCATTTCTCGGAAATTGTCTGATCCTTGTTGCCCTTCACAGAGTGTCTTTCCTTCATCCTCCGTCAAAACTCTTATATCGTAATCTGGCAACAACTGATCTGCTGGTTGGTCTTGTTTCACAGCCTCTCAGCGCTACTTATTGGATCTCCTTAGTGTATGAACACTGGAGTCTTTGTCGATATGCAAATAGCGCAGCCTACATCACAAGCTATGCATTGTGTTCAGTGTCTTTGATGACTATGACGGCCATAAGCGTGGACAGACTTCTCGCCCTGTTGATAGGGCTCAGATACAAACAAATTGTAACTTTGAGACACACAGGTATCATTTTAATTATATTCTGGGTTCTATCCATCGTCGCTGTTTTATTATACGCAGTAGAATACCGTATCACTGAATGGTATGGTCGTATAGTTATACCGTCATGCCAAGTTATCTCATTTCTCTCGTACATGAAAATTTTTTGCACTCTCCGTCAATATCATGCACAAATACTAGATCACGTTCAACAAGAGCCAAGCCAACCAAATGCACTTAATATCGCGCGATACAGAAAGGCAGTGTGCAGTGCTTTATGGGTGCAGTTAGCATTAGTTGCTTGTTATTTGCCGTATGGTGTGGTGGAAATTGTGATTAACCACAGCAAAGCATATTCATTGCACTTAGTCATCGTTAGGGGAGTTGCAGTTGTCTTAGTTCATTTTAACTCCACGTTAAACCCGTTTCTTTACTGCTGGAAGATTGGTGAAGTAAGACAAGCAGTGAAGCTGACAATCAGACAAGCACTTTGCATTCTCTGGAGTTAAAACCCGCTTGAACTGACTCATAAAGTATCGGTTATCACTAGAGATGTTCGTTGGATAATTTATTGGTTACGAAGAAACAAGAATTAAGCTAAAAAAAAATCTCGTGGCCCGGGTTTGCCGAAATATGAAGGAAGAAAATAAAAATGTGAAATAAAACTGACCATCATCAGCTGTTACAGAGTTCTCTTTCAGATCGATATTTTTTCTGAAGGGAGAATTAGGAGTATCTGCCTTAAAAATCATATAATAGGGTTGCTATATAAATCCAGTAGATCATTTGTGTCGTTTTTAAATTGTCTTCAAGTTTTGTTGGTTCCATGCAGATGTCTACAATTCACTTCCGAGCGATTAACTGTCCTAACATTTACCTCTTTTTCTTATAAGACATTTTAAAGAGCTTTTGTTGGAGTTTTTAACGACAGCACACAGGAAAAACGTTTCCATTTAATAATCAGCCCCAAACATGACTGCTTCCATCATAATTGAAAAAATGACAGTTAAAGTCTCCTTATCGTATCGTCAATCAAACTGTAGCTGGTGTCTGTGTTTGCAGAGGGAATTTTAAAACTTTTAATGTTAATTTTTGCTTGAAATATAATTCTATTGACAGAGATAAAAACTTTTTTGCGACCTTTTCATTATTGTTCATTAATTTCCTGCAGTCGGTAATCGGAATGATCACAAAATCAGAATGAGAATAACAGAATGAGGTGATTGCGACCGTGAGCTTCCACGAAATGTCGACCGAATCGGCAATGGGTTGTTTATCGTTTCTCATGTGATTTGTGCGATGCAGATAATGTCGGGTACACAGCCCGACACCTTCATCAACGCATTGCTAAGTACAGATATTCGGCAATCGGTCGAAATTTCGTGGAAGCTCACGGTAGCAACCATCTTTTGAAAGAAAACCAATTAAGAGTTTTAAGAAAGTACCAGGGAAAATTAGAATGTTTAGTCTTCGAAATGCTGTTCATCAAGAATCTCAAACCTAATTTAAATATCCAGACGGACTCCATACGTGCCAGACTTTTCGTTTAATTACTATTGTTATTTCCTCACAGTATGGCTTTTTATCACTCATTGTTATTTTGGTAGATATAGACTGCCACTCACAAATATTTTTTTTTGACTTGATAATGACGTTTAGCCAACTTCGAAACGTCGTCGGTTTTTAGCAATCTTAAAATGTTTTTGAGAAATGTTTTATCGCAATTTTTTAAAGTTAAATAATAATAACAATGATAATAAAGCTATAATGAAATGAATTGTTCGTTGAGTGTTGATAGCTTTTGACCATCCATCCTTCATTTTCCTTCTTGATCAATAAATTATCATTTACACTTCATTTTTGGAATATAACTGTTGTTATCAGAAAGTCGCATTAAAGACGAATTTAATAACGTGTGGTATTCATAAAAAAGTTGCTTGATACGAAATTATTTTTCTCATCTTTTTTTTCATTGAGACGTAGGAAGAAAGAAATTGTATCTAAAGTCTAATGAGCGAACGTTAGCATTTTACTTAGGACAATATCTTTGAATTTACTGGCGAAAGAAAGAGAATAACAAGAGAAAAAGAAATTGCACATACGTGTAATACATATTGTAATATCCTGCTACCTTATTACTGTTTCGTCTCTAATTCTAATAAAGAAGAAACGGGGTGGAAAGAGATATCAAATCTCATATATTACGAAGTTGACTTCAAAGAATTTAGGATATGTTGACACCTCTGACCAAATATTAGTTTTGAATGATGTTTTATATTAATAGATTCTCACGATATCAATTTTTTTTCGATTGGGACCAAGTACATAACAAGCTTGAAATTCTTCTTTTCTTTTCGAGAATGATGACGATTCAATTCTCAGTTCTCAAAGTTCATCTGAGTTAATGGAGATCTTTTCTTGCAAATTTCAAATGATTTGTAATTCTTCAAATTGTAATTTTACAATTTACGCGTATTCTTCTTTGTCGCTCTATTTTGAGTTTCATCAGTTACTTCCGCTTTATTCACCATTTCTGATAACCGTATAACCTTAACTTCCTGTGCAGCGGCATAGTTGCACTACCGTAGAGTTCCGATAGTAGCGACCCTCGTTACTTTCGTAATTAGCAGCCCTTGGGGGTAGTAACTTTCGGGGAACAAAAATCGTTTACAAATAGAGCTGGCGCGAGCTTTTTTTTTCCGAAATAAAATATTAACATAAAATTAAAAAAGGACAACATTTTATTTGCATTTCATGTGTATAGATTGTGTTCCATTAAAGAAGGTAACAATGATAAATACAGCTATACGGTAATAAAGTAAATCATTACCAACATCCATAAACAAATAAGACAAAATTCGTCTGTCCAGTTTCATGTTTTAACTGCGACATGGGTGGGCTCCGGATGTCTTCCTAGATTGTATTGTCAGTGGTTTGAACGAGTTGTATTAGTTTGTCTCAGTTCTTTTCTTAGACTTTTAATTCCTTTCTTGACGCCAATTTCATAAACGCAAGGAATCTCGATGCCTCCTCCTTGAACCCATACACCTCCAGGCGCACTCCTACTTTGGCCAGATGCACAGCAAGTCATCTTGATTTCCTTTTCCAGCAATGGCCTTGCATTATGCTGGATAAAAACTGTTTGTAAAAATCTTCAGTACTAGCTGTAGAGGAGTTCGTCAAGGGGATAGAGACCAGTTCGGGGGATGGGATCGGGGAAGGGGCTAATATTGACGGGGTCTGGAACCTGGTTACGATGTTCTCAAGGTTTAAAGCGTGTCAGTGAGATTTATATCATTATTATGGGTCTTTTGGTTTTACTTTATTTCAGTTATTAGCACATCAGTGCCTGAAACACCCATCCCCCTGTGAGGAATAGTGGTCCTTGTTTGTAAGGTGGTTGGGTTATCTTTGCGGGAGAAATGTCATCTTTAGTTCGCTGTGCGTTAGGCTTCACAAAAGCTGAAGCAACTTCAAACGTGAATGCTTCTATTTTGTGCCTCTTCTCAAACCCAAACTTTTCAAAACCTCTGTATAAGCTGCCTGTTAAGATTTTACATACTGATCATAAAAAAGCATTACAAACGTGATTATTTTTCCCATAAAATGCGAGTAAACAGACCCCATCTAATATCGGGTAATCCGATCTTTTCTTCCTGACTCCTTCTGAAAGTAATGAACTAAACTAGTATCCTAATATGGTAAGCGATCTTTTCTCAGTAATGAACACTACTCAAACAGCAGAGGAAATAAGTTCCATGAAAAAATTTCCAGGCCTGTAAGGGGTTTGAACCTATGACTTATTTTGCAGTTTTGGAAAGCAATGTGCCATACCTCAGGAGTTGTGAGGCATGAGTCATAGTTGAGATGAAACAAACACCATGAAGTATAGTATACTAAACGACCGGTTTATCAACTGATTCTTTTGTCTTCAGAGTATCTTAGCATAAAAAGTACCATTGATGCATCTTATGTCCCAGTTATTATCTGAAGCAACGATATGTGGGAACTTACAGAACCTACGCCAATTGTGGGGGGTTTAACCATGAAAGGGGTGAGTTTCATAAGAACTTGTGGTACTCACTGCGTTCGCGTGAGAGTAAAACAGGATGATTAGTATTATCAATTGAGTTGATAACGTAAATTTTGCCACCGTAAAGAGTTTCAAAGGAGACTTTTCTTCGAGCGGTACTGTGACAACCCCTTCAAAAGTTTTCACAACATTAAAAAACAAAACCACCGCTGGAACCAGGTATACAATGGGCCATGGTTAAGAATCGACCTGGATAAACTTATTAAAAACAAAGACATTAAAAAAAATCAGGCTTGTATGTTTTTTCCCTAATTTTATCGTTCCCACTGAAAGTTTCTTCAGCTCCTTTTGGATAGTAAATTTTTTAATAACGTTTGGTGTTCTACTGCTAAAATTACTTTATTGGAAAAAAACTTACAAATGGGTGGCAAAAGCCTTGGTAAGACCTACTACTTTTGAACTCTTTTTTATCTCGCTACTCTCCCCCTATTTCAATGATGCATGGTGTTTGACAAAATGGGGAAATGGGTGACTGTGAAGAAACTTACATGATTTCTTTTTAAATTACCGCTCGATTGGAGGTTGCCGACCACCCACCAGAGGAAGGTGCGCTAACTACTTTTGCCATTCATCGTAGTCAAGCATCATCCATTTGATTAGGTATCCTCAAAGAGATTAATAAAGTTATCGAGCGTAGTCCCCACAGCCAATCACAACAGAGCTTCACACCACGAGAAGCCAATAAGAGCCCATCTCACAAATTCGAGGGCGGGAAAGTGTGCACGACCATTCGCAGCTAATTGCAATTTTTTAACTATGTTTTCAATGAGGTACGAGACTTTTAGCACCATCACAAAGGCTGTGGAGAAAATCAAGCATTCCCGTTCTATTGTCATTACTGAATTGAAAGTTGTTCTATTTGTTCTCCTTGCCCAGAATTAGACTTCCCTTGATGAAATCTAAGAGGGGTAGGCATTCCTTCCAGGAAGGAGTAGCGGTATCATTAGTCGTTTAATTTCAACGATAACAGGATAAGATCATGCGAGATGAGCCTTTAAGCCCATAAGCTCACTTTGCCTCGCACATTTTGTTTACGGTTTTCCACTGTTGTAAGTGCTGATGCACTCACACCTCACTCAATCACGGGAGAGGGTAGGGAAACGAATAACTATTTGACGTACCCTGTAACAGAGACGAGGTATCCGTTACTTAATAAACAATGTGGCGTGCCTTTTGTGAGCATAGACATGCGCCGACACTTACGTCGAAAGAAACAGACGGGCGTGTATTTCTTCGTTTGAATTTTACTGAAATCTCTTTAAAGTAATATTATTAATAACGAAGACTAATGGGGGGGAGGGGGGGGGAGGGCAAAGAAACATACAGACCAAAAAAAAGAGAGAAAGAGACTAGTAAAGACCGGTCTCTACTAGACGCGGTCACTACTAGTGATCCTGAACAAAGGAAATCATACGCACATTTACAGATTCACCTACAATATATTGAAATTAAGACCTGTTTGTTATAGCATGTTAAGTTTTTTTAAAAGTCTTAGCTGGGTCACTGTGGTGTATTATTGTGCTTGCGACACTTTCCTTTCATAGTGCTTCTCTCCACCCAGGGGTCTAAATAGGTACCAGCAAACTATCACCCGACGAAATACTGGGGGGAGGGAGGGGAGGTGTAAGATCTTAGCGTGCGGAATGTTGTAAATTGTTAACTAAGGTGTCTCTAGAGTGTTGTTGCTGTTTTGCGTCATCTCAATCAGTGTTTTTTTCTGCCGGCTAGTTAGCTTCTTTTGTTTTCATATCGCCTACTTTCGTTCATTATTGTTTCATTCGTAATTATTGGCGTCATTTACATTTCAGTTAGTCGTTTCCGCTTGCATTAATTTTCAGTTTTTCCTGCGTATATAAACTTAGTCTTCTCTGTTCAGGAGGCCTCTTCTCTCTGCGCGAGTCGCAGTTCGCTTCCGAGCGGTACCAATGTTATTTATTTCTTCTTCGTGTATTCTCATCGAGTGCAGGTGCAGTTTTTGAGTAATAGTAACAATTTTCAACCCTCGTCGTTCTCCTACATCAGTAAATCGCCTTTTATCAGTTAATCGTGATGTCGGAAAGTTATGGTTACCGCAGTTACGAGGGAAACATCCCCTCCAGGGGGGAAGTAGCGGTATTATTTGTCGCTTTATGCCATTCATACAGGGATTGGACCTGGGAGATGAGCCTTTGGGCTCACAGGCTAATTTTGCCTCACATGTTTATTTACGAGTTACCATTCCTTCAAGTGCGATACCATAACTGATGCACTCAGTTAGTCGATGATCTTTTCCTATATTCTCGTGACCGTAATTGTGACTCAGGGGTGGTACTATGCGGAGAAATCATATGTTAATCACTGAGAGTTCAAAGGAATAAGAGCTCTGTCCACACTTCTCAGTGAAGGGGTTAAATATTTCTGTTTAGTTTATGCGAGTTTTAAGGTGGCTTACAAATCGTTCACACGACTGAATCAAACGTCAAGAAAGAGTCAGTTACCATAGATGTTCTTACTGAAAAAGCAGCAGGGAGGCTAATGGATATAGGAGAAATTGAGAAAAACGAGTGTACTAGGGACTGCATAATACTCACCGAAGCCTTTTCCCGCGAAAAGACCAGCGGCAAGTGTTGCAATGTAGGGAAGGTAACAAAATAGGAAAAGACAGTACACATAAAATATGGTCATGGCAGATCTTTTGAGATGTTTGAAGGGCATCCCGGCGTGATCTGCATTGGCAGACATAACTTGCATCTGGGAGTGACTTTGTGCCTGATGTCGAATAACTACTCTATAAACTTTAAAATACGCAAAGAAATTGGTAACAAGAAAAAACGCTATGATAAGAGCGAGGGCTAGATACAAAGCTGGCGCTTGCCACACTTTCGCAATGGAGGAGAAACCGTCCATATCACAGCGACTGCGAGAGCTGTTTTGTTAATGGTGACAAGACTGTTTTACCCTAGGTGATATTCCATGTTGCACGTAAACTAAACAACAGGGGAACACCCGAGTTAGATAGAGACATTTATATTGAACAAGAAAATCTAGAGGAGAATGAATGGGTTCCAGGTTTGAACAGATGTTGTAATCCTCGGTCTGTTTCTTCTACAACAACTGCAAATCAAGTCACCTTTTCCTTTGAGAAAATCAGGCCTTTTCCTGAGGAACGCTTGTGGGTCGAGCTTCGGTCGGGATATTTTCTAATTATTGAAAATCCTTGGGGGAGCAACTTACGTAGAAATATTGTCGAATATAGGTTTTATTACCAAGACTATACTTAAATTACAGTCAAGATGTAACCCTGAATTCTAGTAAAGATATAACCCCAAAAATGTTTAAAGCTTTTGCACTACAGCCTTGGCTACTGAAGCGGAGCAGATTACATCGTAACTAAAAAAGTCATGATTACACGATACAACAATAAATTCTAACATACTATTGGATAAATAAGACTAAAGCTTGTTCTAAAACATCAGTTGATTAGCTCCTTGCATAAAATTTCCTACTCCACACCAAGATTACAGTCAAGATATAGCCTGAATACTAGTAAAGATATAACCCCAAATATGTTTAAAGCTTTTGCACTACAGCCTTTGGCTACTAAAGTGGAGCAGATTACATCACAAAAAAAAAAAGTCATGATTACACGATACAACAATAAATTCTAACATACTATTGGATAAATAAGACTAAAGCTTGTTCTAAACATCAGTTGATTAGCTTCTTGAATAAAAATTTCCAACGAGAAGAGTTCAAACGTTGATGCTTATCAGTTAGAGTGATGATAGAGCAGAAATGTTTACTTTTTAGCAAAGGACATTTCTAAGTCTTCTTCGAGATCTTTTCCCTCTCGTTTTTCGCCTTTTTCGTCGTCTTCATATTCTACTTCTTTCTCATTGTCTTCTTCATTCGTATCGTCTTCCTCATCTTCAAATTCTTCTCCTCCTGAGTATTCGTATTCCTCTTCACCTGTTTCCAAGGGAAAAAATAGTTTCACTTGTACCCTTTTACTTTCAAGATCTCATTTGTAGTTCTCCTTACTGTCTGCTATACTATTCTGGTGATGTTAGTTTGATATTAGTTACACTCGTCAACTCATAGTTATTGTACCATATTTCATATCACAAAAAAGTTTTACTGCAATCAAACATAATAAAAATTGTTAAACTTTTGTTTGTTTAGAGTTTTCACTGAGTGGTTATAATACCTTGACAAAGGTTGCAATTCTTACGGCAGTTCTTAGAATGTAGTGAGCAGACTTAAGCAGACCTAATCCATAGGCTGGATTATTATCAACTTAACTTTTAGTGAGGCACACGATAGAAGTCGATTAAACAATAAAAAGAAATTATAAAAAAACAAAACCTGAACTTCCTTCTTCTTCGCCTCCCTCTCCTTTTCCTCCTTCCTCTGTTTTCACAGGAAGAAAGACAATTAACAGTCAAAAAATTAACTTATTTATTTAGCCTTTTCTGTACAAATTGTAAAGAAAATATCGATCAAACAGGAAGCTGATAACTAAAAGAAATTGGCTATTTGTGAGGAATACGATAAAAGTCAAAATTTAGCCATAAGAAAAAGAAATTGTAATTAAAACCAAACCTGATTTACCTTCTTCTTCGCCTCCCTCTTGTTTTTCTCCTTCCTCTGTTTTAACAAGAGGAAAGATCATTTAATGGTCGAAAAAAAAAGTAATTAAGTTATTTACTTAGCCTTCTCATATTTTTCGAACAAGAGAGCCTGAAGAGATATTCTATAGAAAATAACGTGAATTTCCTTCTCTCGCTTTTCATTGGCCAAATAAATACAGCTCTGCTTCAGTTATTGTAACACTTTCAAAGTTTTGTGTTATTAATAAAAGACAGGTTCGACAGACTGAGCGTTTCCGGAGGTAATCAACTCGGGGTTGTGGGTTGGGCCCATAAAATTATAGCTACTGTACCATATGTCATATCACAATCAAATATTACAGCAATCAGGCATTATAAGAATGTTTAAACTTTTGGTCGCTCTATTTAAAGTTTTTATTGAGTGGTCATAATACCTTGACAAAGGTTGCAACTCTTACGGCAGTTCTTAGACATGTAGGGAGCAGACTTTTTGCAATGACCATTTGATGTCCAATACTTGCAATTTGTTGTTGCCATTACCTTACAGCTTTGATTTTATAGAGAATTCAGTTTAAGTGTAGTCTTCTGAATAATCAGACTGGGTTTGTTTGTTTTGCCAAATACAGCACTAAATCATAACTTTTTTTAGGAAAATCTTGGCTTTATCGGTTTGATGAGTTTTTCGCACATGGACAGTCTACCAAATTTTAGTGGCTGCACGCAAATGGTAACAAATTGAATTCAAAGATTCCAATATATAAGAATCACGACTCTATAATAGGTGAAGACTGGCCTTTTAGAGATAACAATCCGCTCGGTCGGATTTTGGGGATGGCGACGCTTGATGACAATCATGTTTGGAAGCGTCGCGTCTTTCTCTGTAGTTTCACTTGCTCATTTGAATATTGATATGATTTAAAATGTCAAATTGCTTTTCTTCCATCTGCTTTACACCCTATCTGAGATCTGGGTCATATAAATAAAACCAGGGGACCACTCACCCCAGGCTCCGTCACGTGGAGTCAGTTCTGCACAAGGAAGTTCGAAGCGCAAGAGATATTAGCAGATATCTCTCATTGAGAAAAGAAAATCTGAATATCAGAGAAAAAAACCTTCGGCTCTCACCTGACTTGCAACCGTTTTTGGGATCAAATCCTCCTTGGCAGTGGCAAATCTTTTTATTAGTGCAGACCTGGAAACATTATGTCATGATCAAAATTTGAGTGAGAATATTCTTTATGACTTCAGTGAGTTTTCTTGATTCAAGTCACACGCTAGCTCTTATGAAAAGAGTTATCAAGTCAGAGACAGAAAAATTTCTGCGAATAATGTCGAGTCAATAACAAATACCAGTTCATTGAGAATCCGCATGATTATTGTTTTCTTCTGACAGCTGTTCATTCCTTGCAAATTAGAGACAGTTAACTGAGGAAAAACGGATTTCGCTTGCACGATGGTGTAAAACTTTAACTGCGTGAAATTTCCCGGCAAAAACCTGGAAATATTAGTTCCTTTTTATGCTTCTCACGAACTCAACTTTAAGAATTACTTACCCCTCTTCCTGCACATTCTTTGTTGCCGACTACTGGACACTTGCCAACCAGATTGAGAGAATTGAGTGACTGGCACTTGTTATTGATACACATCTTAAACAGACATAAATAGGAGTAAACTTTCGTACCAAGGTAAACATGTTAACTCGGATAGAGGGTTCACAATGTATTTATATCGACACAGGGCGTATTGTAGAAAGGTGGAATCGTGCGGAGGTTGGATGGACATGAGGGAAGAAACTCACATTTGTTCTTAAAAAGACACCGAAAGCACTCTTCACGAAGTATTAACCCAGTACTTATTTTTTTCAAATTATATTCTTCATGTTCAAAGCAATTTTTTAACACGGACCTCTTCTAACCAGAACTCTTGTAACCTAATGGTTGATGTTCTTCCATACTATTCTTACGATGAATTGATTGTATAGAAAAATGTTTCCTAATGTAAGATGTAGCGAGGCAAACACGGAGTATGATAGAGGTAGGGGCTTTTTTCCAAAACGCCTTTGAACAGGAACGTTCTAAGTGTTTGAGATTGTGTTTGGATATTAATTAATAGCCTGCATGACCAGACGAATCCGGAAAGGGTCTTAAACAAGGGAAATGGCATCGTACCTTATTAGGTCCACATTTCGTTCCTTCTCTTACCATTCCCAGTCCAATACTGTCACCACTTTTCAGTTCTACAGCACTGTAAGAAGCAAAACCGCGTTTGACTACATGTTTTTGCATTTATTGAATATATGATCCAAAAGTGATTAAAACAGTTTTTTTTCCAATTTTAGTTTTAATGGTTTCGTTTCCAAAGATAGGTAAGGGAATTGAACAAAAGGCATCTAATGGAAGTTTAAATATGGATTTAATCAAACAAAGAAATTCCTAATGATCAAATTGCAAAGACAAGGGAAAAAAACCACGAGTCTCACGTTTTGAAACTCGTCCCTATTATCTAGCTTACGATAGGCACTTTATATGTTGACCCCTTTTTCTCAGAGGAACAAAAAGAAAGTAATACTTACTTGCATTTTTTCCCGGAAGGCAAAATTATCTTTTTGTCTCTAGCTCGTCCATAGTCAACAACAGGTTTTTTTCTGCTTTCGTCCGCTTCACATTGCAGCTGGCCGCATAAAACATCGCTTAGAGAAAATATATCAATTAGTTGCTGCCAAGCTTAGAACGTAATAGGCCTCCTTACACCGAACGTAAGAAATTCGATTTACTAGTTTAAAGGACTTTAAATCAAATTTTACATAGGTCGAGTTTGAAGAATCTTGTTTAATCAGACATTTTCTTATGACTTAGATTGTTTCACTTGTTCACTAAATGTACCACAAGTGTTTTTTTTTTCTGCTCACGAAACGAAATCGTTTTTTAATAAAACTTTGAGATGCTTTAGCATGTAAAACAAAGAGTTTCCTCATCTTCATTAGACAGTTTATCGAGCGCTCTTTTTATAGTTTGTAAAGTACAGTTGATAAGCTGGTTAATTTTCTTACGAATGGTACTCGGCTCACTAAAAAGAAAATAATGTACCTTGAAGCACATCTCTTTTTGGCGTTTGGATCACATGTACCATATCCTGTAGCCTCAGTATTCAGCTTGTCATAGCATCCTTGGTCAGCGTTTTTGGCGGCTGCAAAAGGTCGAGTTAGTGTCAAATGAGTAAAGGAGGTTTTTGAAGAAACTGTGACGCTCCGTCGTTAGGGGTAAAACGAGGTAATTTTGTTTTATCAACCGAGTTGATACTGTAAATTGGCCACAAGTATTGAGTTTCAAAAGCTGACGTTTCGAGCGTTAGCCCTTCGTTGGAGCGCAGAAAGACGTCAATTAACTATAATTGAGCTGAGAGGCTTTTACCATACAAATTTTCTCATTTGAGGGTTTTAGGTCCAGCTCCTGTCGGGTGTACTCGTAATGTCGTCTAAAAAACATCATGTTCGAAATAATCAATGTACCTTGAAGAAAGACACCTCTGTTTAGGAAAAAAACATTGAATTGGCATACAGATTGTAGATAACATACAAATACTTAAATAATATTTGATAAATTGAAGTAAAGGCAATTAGTGTTTGTATCAAAACGTTAGGTGACATAAAAGGAAAAAAAAAATGGGCACATTTACTTACTAGCTCCCCATAAGTCCTTACACTGAGTGTCAAGAGTTTCGCTGCACTTTCCAAGATAACAGAAGGACTGAGATAGGAAAAAAAACGAGAACGGTTTTTAGAAGTAGGTAAACAACTGACTGTGAATGTTTACAATATCCTTAGCTTACATCGGACTGTTTTTCGTCACCACTCGCAGAGTACGTTTTCCACCGCTGGCCATCAGAACTGTAGTATAAGAAGAAGCCGGTCACCCAGTCGTACCAGTTTCCACGTCCTTGCATCAAGATTTTACTGACAGTTTTAACCTAAAATTATAAAAGGACGAAAAAGCAATATAGAAAAGACTATGGATTCTTTAATCTTTAGTACAAATTCCAAATTACATTGTAATGCACAAGTCAGTCTAATGAATTCGAGGACAGCTTAAAACAGAATGCAAGATTCCATAATATAAGCCGCTTTAGAATATCAAAGATTCTTATAGTTAATTATTAACCTCGTTAAAAAAATTAGAATGAAATACTACTTTAAAAAAAAACTTTAAACTCATAACAAATTAAAAAGATAATTGCGATAAAAAGTTAGCGCTGAACTTATCGTAAAAATAATCAACCAACTTCTTGCCAAAAACCGACAGTGTCAGACTCTCCAGTTGATGTTAAGAGGTAGTTCATTCCTTGAGTGACAAACTCGAATGAAAAATGTATTCTTAGAAGTTTCTTTTCGATTAAAGGACAACAAGTACTCAATAATCAACATTTCTCAAAGGCTTGTTGCAAGATCGAAACGATACAAAGTCCAAAATAAACTAAATTGTATACATATCCTCAAAACGTTTACACAAGAACTAAATCACGAGTTTCCTTACGATATTGTAAAAGGTAATAATTTAATTTACTTAGGCGCTTGTGCTGAGTAAACTTCTCAATATCTTTCCTTATATTCTGTTTTTGCATTGTTCACAAACTATCTGACTATTCTTATCTACTATCAAAACGTACCTTTCCCAGGTCAACTTGTAGATATTCGGTTTTGCTTTTGGCTTTGGCACACCAGTATTTTTTTCCTCTGAGCCTTGCATAATAAGCGAGTTCCTGACCTCTCACTGAGGAAGCTGTAATCTGGCGGTCTTTTATTTCACCGTTCTGCATTCCAAGTGGCTCCACACAATCTATAAGTATATGATTTATTACTATGTACTGTGCTGAAAGAAAAGTATATACCAATTTTCTTAACTCGAATTTAGGTTCTTGAAAAAATTGGATGCTATGGATAGGATATAAGGCGCCAACAGGGGCCAGTGTCTCTCCCACACAGCTAAAGATGGCTCAACCGGGGTTTGAAAGAGGACCTTTTCTATATAGACCGTCGCGTTAACCACGTGGCCACCGCTTTTCCTGCAACTTATACTTAAAAGGTGTGATATATTGAAAAAAAGTGTACCTTGTTTCCCGAACCACAGTTGTAGCCTTTGCTCTTTGCATCCAGACCACAGTACCATCTGTCTTCCGTTTCCTGGCCAGGCTCCAGAAGTATGAATACATCTGCCAGATTTGACGTGCTTTAAAGATCGCCCTATCAAGTACACAAACAAACAAAACAACTAGCCATTCGAAAAAAAAATGCAATTAATTGAAATTCCTGTATATGCATTTCTTTGGACTTACCTACAGTTCGCACTAATTTCGAGTCTGCAACTTTACAAGTCCTGCTGACAACAATCTTTGCACCATTATGTGTCCCGCCATTTTCGGGACAGACCAATTTCCCACTGCAAGCGTGGCGTAGCAATCCGTCTTTGAAAATGAATTGAAAATGTCTCTCTGAGCATCTGCTACCGGTTACAAATATGATGGGGTCGTTGTCACGTGGGGAACAACTCTTGCTTGATGGAGTCAGACAAAAGTCAAAGATGTATGACTTCAAGGGTGTAGGGGCAGTTGGATTTGCTGTAAAAACGAACGTAAAGAAACACGTTAGAATAGAATGGTTATTTGACTTCCGGACCCATGTTTGCACTATCTTCGGTCTTCCTATTTCAAGACATTGCTCTGTTAATCTTCATTGTTTACAGAATACGTCATGACACAATAACCACAAGTGTCTGGATATACTCAACAACGTTGAGTAGCATTGTAACATACCATTACCTTCATGCGCAGAACATCCCATGAAGTCGGTTCTTAGACAAGGCCAGCCATGCCAGTATTGAGGATTGATACGAAGATATCGAGCGTTGACCATAGGGTTCAAGTCCCTTGCGACCACACCGTTGAGGTTAGTGTTTCCATGTATAACCTTCAAGTAATTTCAGAAAAACAAAATCAATGATTAACACAAGGACTTTCTGCAAAGAAATAAAATGTAACTCGTAGGTGGCAAAATTTATCTTCACAACCCATATTGCAAACAGGAATACACAGACTCAGCGTTGCTCACAGGCTTTTAGTTAAGCGAGTTAGATGTAAACGGATTTAAAAGAAAAACAACAAAGAGAAGTAAATGCAAATCTGTTTTGAATTGTTCAGTTTTTGTCCAAACCATTCTCGTGGAAATAAGCAAAGGAGAAGAAAAATCACAGAAGAAAGGAATCACATCGAAGACCGACGAGATTAAAACAAAATGAAAGGTATACGACAAGTAGATGGTAGTATTCTTCTTTTGAAATGAGTGCTGGTCGCCTAGTTATGCGCATTAGTGGTAAATTCGTAATATTTAAAGACAGAACTTAGTGGCACTTCCGTAAAAGTGAAAAACGTTTTGAACAATGCAACATGCTATCTTTCTGATCATGAGAAACGTACGGTTTTCGCCTGGCTGCATGGATATCCATTAATGATATAAGTATCCTCAGGACACTGAAAGAGTAAGAGTGATCAACTGTCAAGCTTCTTAAGCTTAGCAATGAAGACATTGGGGTTTGCTCTCGAAATAATCTAAAGTAAAAATTCTTTTATCAATATTAAAACCCAAACTATGTTAGACATGAGTTATTCACTAAGACACTGACCCCTACACTGGTGTATAAGTATTGTGATTTAAAAAATTCATACACACGGTTAGTAGTAACTTTGGCAGTGAATTGATAAAGTTATGCACATAAATTTTGCAGCTAACATTCTGACAATTTCTGGCGCCGTGTGTTCGTTTTATTTTGTACATAACAAAGTGCAATAACATATTTTTACAACCACACACTTGATTGCTACTAGTCGGTGGTTTTTATTACACAATAATTTCTGAGTCAAATTCTCTATTTGCTTACATCTCTTGAAGAACCAGTGCAATATTCTGGAACATCACAATCAGTTTGGACTCCACGACATAATGTTCCTCGTTTCTTAAACTAAACAAGAATCAGAATACGCCATTAGATCGCGTAAAACACCAAGAACCATAAGTTTCAAGGATGAAACACTTTGATGTATCTGTTATAATTATTTTGGATCCTATACCAAGCATTTCTCGCGAGAAAATTGATCTTGTAGATAACTGAAATAACGTTATTTCTTCCTATAATGTCTTTTTTTTGTTTTCTTCTGCAAATATACCCTAAAAATAGAAAGTACGTTTGCTACGTAACCGTACAGGCGCCTCAGTGTGATCATGCTTCTCATTCATAATCAAAAGAAGTAGAAAATATTTTGACTTATGGATGATAATCAAATAAAGAAAGCCCCCCGTAGGTGAGCTGCAATTGAGGGTATATCAGAAAAAGATGAATAAAAAATCCAGACTAATATCCTGCTTAAAAGTGCTTTTTCTCACAGCAGCTGTTTTCAGTTGAATTTCTATAATCTTTTCTTAAACTTTATCCAGTCTCTAACTCAACACTTCTCAGTTTCATGAGCCCGTACTTTTCAAGGGATTGTTGATTATTTTGTTACCAGACAGTTCTTGCAGCATGTATGATGTAAGTCACTGCACTGTGATTCCTTTTTAAGGACACAGTTGTGAGGTTCACAGCAAGGATCTTTGGCCTGGCACATCTGAGGAGATTAAAAACCATTTTCATCATTCCTGATCATGTCCGAAGAATGAACGTTGTCACGTCATGAAAGAAGTCAGCTATTGTAAATGTTAAACAACTTAACCCTTTAACTCGCAAGATCTCATTAGTAATTCTCCTTACTGTCTACCATATAGTTCTTGTGAGTTAGTTTAGAGAATTTGATATTGGATTAACTAAAAATCCCTTAGTTAACATTTTCCTTTACTCTCATCACTTGTCTGCTTGATTTTGTAAGGAGAAATTCTTTGCTGGTTGCCCATGGGAGTTAAAAGGTTAACATCTCCTTACAGCGACATAAGTCTTTAAAAAGACATCACAATAAATCCCGCGCTAAAGCAATTTGAGCAAATAAAAAGTAATTTATCTCAAATCCTTTTATAACAAAATTTTAAAACCTGAACTCTCAAAAAAGGAATATTTTCAGATCATCACCGTTTTCATTATTCCGGGGAATTTGGTATTAAATCAGGTAATTTCCCCTGGTTGATGTTTTTCTCTCTTCTCATCACCTTTCCACTTGAAATCTATTAAAATATTTATGAGAAATTTATTTAGTTTTATTATTTGCCATTCATGTAACCTAACGAACCTCAGGGGTACCGCAGTCGCACTCCTCTCCTTCCTCACGTATGCCATTTCCACAATAACTGTTGTAGGCCTAAAGGAAAATCAAACGAACCAACATTCTGAAGGTGCTCTTCTTGCTACTGAACTGCATATTTTAACCGAAATCGAAACTAAAGTAATGATCAAAAATGAGATATTTATTTGCCATACCTATGTTTGTGACAATTGCATCCAAATTTTCTACATTTAAGTCCAAAGGCATCATCCAAACGCTATCCAAATTTTGATTGGAAAATGAGTTCGTTGAATGAAAGGACTCCGTTACATAGGAGATATTTTCATTTTGTCGAAATTTTTAAGGCTGTTCCTTAATAAAGTTTACATCACTATTCCAGGAAGTTTCCGGTTTACTTTGTTAAGTTCCAGGACCGTTTTACAAAGTTCTTGAAAGGTAACCCTTTTAAACAAGGAACTCCTTAAAAGGCCGATAATCTTAGTATAAATTATCATCCAAAATATCCCCCCTCCCCTTTCTCTGGTTTGTTATGGTTACCTTGTAAGTTGGTACGTTGTACAAGCATGCGTCATTGACCTTTTGAAGCGATTTAAGGCTGCAATCCGAAAATCCTGGAAGTCTAGACCTGAAATCAATATTGGAAAAATTCTCTTAAGATTTCATTAATGGAAATAGAGCAGATATGTACACATCACCTACTCCAGAAAAAAATGCAACTGCGATGCATTTCGTCTTACATATTAATTCTTCCTCTGCTTTAGTCTAGTTTTTTAATATGATTTTATTTGTATTCAATAGTATTTTACTGACTGAGTTTCCTAATGATGTTTTGTTGAATAACTCAACACTAGAACTCCTTGTAAGGAAGAGTGGTTTACCTTCATTTTCATCGAATACTATGACAATACAGTAAAAATGGACGGTATTATTAAGGTGAAACTGAGTAATAATAATAACACACTTTATGTAGAGCACTAATTCTATCGTCATCCAATGACAGTACTTTACAGTGACTGAAATAAACATGAAGTGCTTGAAAATCTTAACTGGCAGGAGGCAGACCAATTGGCTATGTACACAGCGCAGCTGAGGAGTTGACCTCGTGGCGACCGAGAACAAATCCAGTAAATGGTGGGGTGGACAACTTGAACCTGGGATCACCAGATTTCAAGTCTAGCACCCTAACCAATCGGTCACACCGAGTAATGTAAGTGTATCTCATTGCCAGATGTTTTTGGGAATAACTTACGTGCTACCTCCCATGAAACAGCCTCGTGAAGATAAGCACTTGCAGGTCCCTGTATTTAAACGAAAGGTTGTGTAAATGAGAAAAAATAAAACAATAACTGGTAAGATGAACGATTTAACAAAATTAGAAGCTAAGAACTGTAAAATAGCTAAAAAAACACTACTGAGTCAAAATTTCTTTTTGGACATTGCGTGAATCTATATCTTAACGGCTTGATTAGATTTGTGTAAAACACAAACAGATTTAAGTCAAAATTTAAAAGTTATATTTCTGCCTCCTCTTTCAGACATTAGACCCTGTAGGTATCGTGTGCATTTTCATGTTGTCATAGTTATATTCTAACGTAACTCCGAGCCAAGATCATTTCTACAATTATTTGCGATTAGAAAAAGCTTTAATTTGCCAAAATAATCGAGAAAACATGAATTTGTGTTGAAAAGTCTCACTATTCTTACCTGAGTCGTGATTGAACCCAAAGTTGTGACCCAATTCATGAGCAACAGTTGCATGAGGACCAACACTACTTTCATAATACCACTACGAAAAAAAAAATGATGCAACGACCGTTTTTCCTCCCTGGTTTAGTTTTGGATGTTATAACTCCTGTGAGGTATATTTACCATTAACTATATTTGACCTTTAGATTCTATGGGGGGTAAGAAATCTCTTTATACTTGGTTTGAGCATGCCCCAACCACCGTCATTTCGGCTGATAAAAAGCCAAAGCCCGCGCTACTTTAGGGAGTATTTCGATTGAGTGCCGTAAATCCAAACATATGGTAATAACGACAGCCAATCATAAATAGGGAAAGATCACATGAACCAATGGGAAAGCAAAGTCAAAACAAATAATTTGTCTAGAGCGCGGGAAAACGTCGGCGATCAAGTCTTGACTGGTGCTTCTTTTGCCTCTGATTGGTTGAGATTGGCGAATGTATTCTAAAGGATCTCAGGACATAGTAAGGCAAAAACAATGCAATTCATATTTCTTCGCATAACTTACGGCGTTTATAGAGTTTGAATATCCGCCACACATCGTATTGACCCATGCTAGACCAACAATATTCGGGGGCCAACTTTTGTGACTGGAAAAAAAAATGAAGCGAAATAAACCTGGAAAACTTATTTTCCTCAACGACTGAGGTATAAAACAAAATTCACGAGACCAGCCAACGACAAAAAACGAAGTTTTGTTGTCTACTGTTTGAAAAAATTTACCTTAGTAAAAGAGCGTTGTCATGAGGGAACCTTTTCACCAAATGTTTATTTCGATAGGCCATGAAATTTTTTAATTCGGTCACTGAATTTCGCACTCGCCCGAAAGGATCTCCGTTTGTCCAGATTTCCAAGTACTTCAGAACTATCCTGATGTTGATTCGCTGATAGATCTTTACAAGAGACAAAGAATCAAAAGATATTTAGTTGGTAGATAATTAATTCATCCTTTATTAAGCTATAAGGAGAATTGCGTAATGACTATGTGCTTATCGACAGCAAAATCAAGTCAGATCAATTAATAGTGGAAATTGTCCTTTCTTGCTTGAAAAATACATTGATAATGTGGGGAACATTTCCTTTTTCAGTCATTTCTACGATTGAAAGAGTCAATACAAGGAAAGGGTGGAACTGGGGAGGGGTTCAGGAGGTACCCCCCCTCCCCCGAGATATAACGGATAAGAAAACTAGCTAGAAATAAAAGTACGACTTTGGTACGACTTCATCCTGAACCTTGGTCACCCGCAAGCGAGGACAGTTTAACTTCACAAATTTCACAATCTATCGTAAATGGTTGAAGAAGTTTAAATGGTCAAACTGCTTTAAATGCAGTTAAACTTCACAAATTGCACAGTCCATTTCAATTGGTTGAAAGAGTTAAAAATCATGATCCCCCATCCTGGAAAATTTTGAAAATTCTGACACAGGGCATTCAGAGTCACCATTACATTCTGATGCACCATGTCTTTTAAGAGTGACCAAGGCAAAACTTCTCCTTACACCATCAATACAATATCAATCAAACATCAAGCAGACAAGTGATGAGAATAAAGAGAAATATCAATCAGAGCATTATAAGTTGATTCAATACCAAAGTCTCCGAACTAACATCACAAGAATTGTATAACACACAGTAAGGAGAATTACTAAAGCGATCTTGGGATAGAGAAATCAAATAGCAGTCTTAATTCTCATCATTGAAAACGTTGTGATTCTTTTTAAGTTCAGTGAAACACTTTTAAAAAATTGAAACTTTGTATTCAAGGCCAACGGTTATTCTTTACGTACATCGTTTTCGTATCGTCGTAGACATTTCCAGCCGAAATCTGATGTTTTCCTTCGAAATACGTATTTTCTGTAAAGCCCAATGACTTACTTATTTTTCGCAGATTTAGATCGACTAAGCTAAGCACTTTTTTTTCTTTTCCTTCTGATAAAAGATGAATAAAGAAGTGGTTTAAAAGAAGAAAAGCTAGAGTAAAGCTCTAAAGATAACTTACCGCATCAACAGTGTTTACTAATGTTATGACTCGATCTTTGATGACATTTTTATCCCTGTTAAATTTCTGGTACTGTTGAAAGCAGATAACATGATCATTGTGGGGAAATTCAAGTTTTAGTTATCGCGAACTCTATTATTCCTTGGGTGTTAAAAAAAACCCAAAGAAACAAATAACGTCAACCTGGTCATTGGAAGATTTTGAGGTGTACCTGAAGAACAAAAATTCCTCCTTTGCCTTATTCCCTAGATATAGCAACAGAAGAAAATAATGCGCCTTCAAGGAGAGACAGAAACCTAGTAGAGTAGGCAGGGATAACGTGGTTGATCCAAGTTATAATCTATAAATTTACCGTCTAAGTTTAGACTGTATTGAATGTGTGAGTGAGGGAATTTTGGCTTCATAACTAAATCTAGGTAAAATTGAAGGTAAAGGTGAGGGTAAGAGCAGTTGATCTGATAAGCAGCCAAAGAAGCAAAGCATTTATCTGTTGTGATAAACAGTACTTACCATTTCATTGTCAACACAAATGAAAATTTCGGTGTACCGCGTCTCATCAGTAGTCAGATATTTCTTGTAGAACTCATCAATATGACCTGATATCTTACGTCTCTCCTGGATCTAAGCCAAGATCATCAAACACGGTTGTTTAGAGTAGTGATAAAAAATTGTTTTTACTTTTTGCTCTTACTCAAAGAACAGTTTTTAGTTATTATCAATTTCAGTTCCAAAGATATAAAATTATATTTATTTACTATAAAAAAGTTTCGGTAATTTTTTCTTATTTTTAGCTAATCAAAGTAGTATTGGTCATTAAGGTCAGAGAGTGTAAGATTGAGAAAGTATTGCTTGATTATCCGCTAATCTACATGTTTTTTTCTCTGAGATTTTGCAAACTAGGAACAAATACATGCAAATTCTATTTTTCGTGGCATTTTAATAGCTTTCTTCCTTCTGTTTCCTCAATTCTTTCGTCTTTTTTTTGGCTACATCGCCTCACGTCTTTTGCCATGTCGCTGTTCATAGTGCCTTGATCATAACTATCTGCCAAACTTAAGCTTTCCCTTTCCGATTCCGAACTGAAAATTTAACTTTTCAACATTTGTCATTGATTTTGACAATCTTTGGTATATTCTGAATTTCGCTGACTAGAAGCTTACTTTATTTTCTCACCTAAGATATTATACAAACTTTCGTTTTACCTATCTAGCCAATTTAATCATTTGTTTGTTTATTTGTTTATATATTTCTTTTCTAAAAAGTGACCACCTACCCTCGCAATTGGCCTAAAAGTTTCGTTTAAGGAATGGGGGTCTGCTTGGATGTCCTTGTTTCCTGAAGAAAGGGAAAAAATGGTGAGTATCAAACGTACCAACCGCTATAAACATGACATCACAAATAAGTACAGTATCTTTGGGGAATTTCTCTGAGGCAGTAAATTCCCCAAATAGCAAACAACAACAAATGAAACCTTTTTAAAGAAGTTTTGAAGCAAAAAAAGGCGCACCGATTGAATGTTATGTCTTCGCAAAAGAGTTTAAACTTTTGATTTACCACACTTATGGGAGATATCTTGGGACTCGTCTTCTTCGGCTTTACTGACTCTGTGAGTTCCATTTTCCTGAAATTTGATACAATAACGATTTTAGATAAAACGAGGTAAAAAGAAATCTAGCACAGAGATTTAGCGTGAAAATAGCAATCAGCATTAGCCAAAAACAATACAAACAATGAGAATTTTAACAATATTGTGTATAGGAAGGTGAAGGGATGAGAATTCTTGTACAGTTCATCTAAATTCTACTGATGTTACCATTTGTATTTCTGTTAAACTTGCCTCATGTCCAATCTCAGGCATAACATAAAACGTTTCATGGCCATCATCTATTAAGCCTCTATAAAAAACAATAATTCTTATTTCCATATCAAGAAATTTTCAATCAATGCGGAAGCAATTCAGCATTTCATTGGGTTTCCCTTTCAACGATTTGAGATTGGTACAGAAAACTGAAAAGCTCCCTGGTGTATGCAATAAACGGAACAAATCAAGATAAGAAGTCATGAATATTCTCCACGCTTCTTATAAACCCCATGGACTAGTAATAGCACCTAATTTATCTAGTTGAGATGTCATGTTTGAAATACATTATACAGTTACACACTAGCAATGAAACCTTACCTCAACCCCTTACAGGTATTCAGGACAACGCGAGAATCTTTCATTCCACGTATGATGCCTTGATAGTGACAATGATCGTAATCATCCTGAGAGAGAAATGCATACAATGAACATAATGTTGGATGGCCTTCACTCCTCTCCCGCCCCATCCCCTAATCAGAAATTCGTATTTTTTCAAGCTTGCGAATGTCTTTTATATAAAACTAAGTACTCACCTTTAAATTGACGGATCACTATTATAAGTTTAACACATTTGCTAATGTAGATAGAGTTTGATGTTATCGATATTTAACATACCATAAATTGAGAGATTGCATTGGCATTTATACCATAAATTGCCGTTAGCTACCTTATAAATTAGAGCGATGGTAAGCATCGATATTTTCAGATGTTCAACCAGCAAAGGAGACAGAGATGCATAACCCAACTACTTGGTGTTATTATGAGGAATGCATTTTGTATTTGTATTTGTAGAAAAAGCTTTCGTCCATAAAAAGCCTCTGACACGATTTGCACATGGAAAGCAAACGTTCACGACTGCATGATCAACCTTGTGTTTTCTAATATCTTCTATAACTTATATCTACCTCTTGTATGACCTCTGATCCATCATTTTCGAACGTGCGAACGGCGAATGATGAAGGAATTAGTTCTCTAAAGGAGAAGCAAAATAATGAGACATGTTGATGAATTAATATACATGAATCAGATCCACACCTAAGAACATAATGAGACTGTAAGTAAATGAAAAGAGAAAACAAAGAAATAAATAGATACAATATTATGTAAAATGAAAAATGAGCGAGCCAAACGATGACATAAAGAATGAAGTGAAGGACAAAAGAAATAACAACCAGCGAACAAATACATGAATAAGCAAGTAAATTTCAACGTTCTTGTAACCATAGATCTTGTTGGTAGCATGGAAATAGAATAACAAAATTTATTACTATTCGTCTCCTTCTTACTTATTTATTTCAAGAGTCTGATTCAGTAAAAAAATTGTAACAGAAGTTGGTCAGCAAACATACTTGTTTCGTTTAACATCTAGGGTCCAGTCCTTGTCAAAAGCAGTCAATCGATAAGAGGCATCATCCACGTGACCTCCCTACAACAACGTAACACGAAATTATTATTCATCAAAATGTCTCTATAAAGATCAGTTGTCCAATGTTATTGTTACGTCAATGCATAATATTTTTTGTTAAATAGTCCGCTGAATGGATCACTTAAATCACAGTCAAAAGAGCATCCAAAGTACGAGTAAAGAACTCAAAAAATTATGTGAAATTGAACGAAAACAACCTTTTCCGAAGTTGAGAGGTCTTGTTTCTCCCGTCTACCGTCTACACGTTCAGGGCGGGAGAGTTGATGGCTGATATCCTTTGCCTCACCTGAAAATGTTAGCAATATCAGTCGCGAGCTGAGTACTTAAAGCCAAGAGAAAATTCAAATATTAACATTTACATCTTAAAAACACGGTAAATAGGGCGTATTTCGATCAAATGTCATAGCACCAAAACCAAAAAGTTGCAGCCACAAATCACAAGAAAGGGACTACCTCAGGGGATCAACAGAGAACTCAAAGTGAAGATACGCAAGCTAACTGAAGCTGGAAAACGAGAGTGACCAAATGGCGACTGCTTTAAGTATGAAATAAATCTTGGTAAATCACAAAGCAAAAGAAGCAAAACCAATGTCATCCATAATTACTTTAAAATTGCTCTAAACTGAGAAAGGAAGCCTACCTTCTTGAATCGAGCTTGCGTTATGCAATAACAGCAACAACGCCCAAACGATCAATGATCTAGCCACTGTCTGTTTAACCATAATCTCCCCTCGTCTTTCAATGGAAAAATTAAAAAGAATTTTTTCAAAATGAGAAATTGTCCAGAGTGTAATTTGGATGCCTAACACTAGCGCAATGCTTTGAAATCGAATGAGGAAAACTTCAAACAGGTGGCATAACAAGAGGAATGGCGACAATCAAAGATAAACTTCTTACGTACCTCTTTCACGGCGGCGAAAATCTCGAAAAACCAAGAAAATCGTGGCTCACTTCACAGTGGGTTTTTTCTTCGGTCTTTATTTCCCTTTTGACGAAGAGAAAATCAAAATTAGTCATTTAAACACCCAGGATTAACTAACAGATGGTTTTTCAATCACTGAGTAAAATTTATGACGTGTCAGGGATGGGGATGGTTTAGGCTTTTCCTGCAATTCCAAAATTCCACTTTTTTCCTGCAGGTTCAGCTCACCAAAATTAAATTAGTACTAATCTTCAAGGCTGAAGTTCAGAAAAGAGAAATAAGAAAAGGTATTGCATTAGTCGTGCAGTATGTACGTACCTCGAAATTCCCTCGATCCGACTATCACACTAAAACTGTGAACCTCTCGAGATTAGCGCAAGGGAGAAGTGAGCTTCATCAATAAACCTACACCCAGAAAACCCCTTTTCGGATCACGTGACTATGTGGGTTGCCCAGACTTCTTACAGACCGAGTGACGCATTCCACGGCCTAGCGAGGGGTCAAATTAATATATTCAATCAGCTGTCTGTGGAACTTGAAAAATCAGTATCATGATATTTTGTAGTAGATCACTGAGAAAGGATTGTTTATATCATTAAAAGAGAGGGTTTAGTCTATTAATGCTTACAGAGAGCGTGTAGCCGCCATAACCAGAAACATTCAAGTTCCTCAAGTTATGGTAATTCTATTGTTTCGATTCGGAACAAAAGTAATGTCTTATCGTCAATTTAATTAATTTGTGTTTAGATCAATAGTCCAATTTGAATACTTAATGAAGGTGCTTTGTGCCTTGAAAGAGAAAAATGGAAAGTGAAAACTGAACCTTACTTAATAATATAGGCATATGTGGAGGATTTTCAGCGATGAGCAGTTTTAAACACGTTAAAACTGCTTACTTTTGCCATTGTTTTGGTTTAGAAAAACCGGTAATTACAAACCAATTTGACTCGGTCTAAGGACTTTTCTTGTCAACAATGCTATTCTAGAAGCAATCTTTTTAACTCACCGACTCCCACACAAATGCGGTTGTTACAAACTTAGAACTGGAACAACGTCATTTTAAACTTAATTCCTTTCATATTTGGACCAAAATAGATCAGTTTGATATCCAATGGATTTTTTGTGATTTGAATAGGGATAAAGGAACAAATAACATAAGAACATTGTTCTACCATCTGTGATTTGAAATCGGTGGAGCATCGACCCAACAACGCTAAAAAATGCTTATTTCTGTCATTCCTTGGGTTTGAAAGTATCGATCATGAGTGTAATTAAGAAAAGAGTTAAAAACTTTAGGAAGTGGAGACGAACGGATGTGATACGGTTGGCAGAGTGTGTTTATTGAAACTGACACCCCCGGTCTCCCTTGGCGGGAGGAGGGTATTCTCGAAGCCTTTCTTTTTGACTCCCACTCATCCATATGTCGCATCAAACGTACAAAAATTTACGTCATTTTGGACTAAATAACTTATATTTTCGATAACCGCAAAAAGAGATCAATTGGATGACAAATAAAATGATTTTGAACTCAGTGCGGGGAAAGAAGGAACAAAAAGTCCAATTAAATTAGAAAATCGAATCAATTCGTGTTTTACGCGCACCTACGTGGATGACGTTACACTCTCAACCGTTGACGTATGAATCAGGACACGGTTTGTGTAAGAAAAAGTTGTTTAGCTCAGTTCGAGTTAGTTAAAACTTATACAACGCGCGAAAAGACATAGATAAGAAGCATCGAAGTTCTTTTTGTTGCTCAAGTAAGAAGCGAACTTGAGCTGCATGAAAGCAAGAGTCAACTTCTTACGCGTGGTCCTCGCGCGCGTGTTCGCACAAGCTCCCAAGGATAATGGATTTCATCGGAAAAGAGAAAGCTGCACGCAATTTTAAAAAATTTGGAGAAGGAACTCGCAACTGAGCAATAATCGTCAAACCTCTCGACAATCTAAGGAAGAAAAAGTGGATTTTCAGGTTTACAGAAGGAAAACAAGAGTTAAAGACAACCAACTCCTATATCAGATACGAGCAAATGCGTCTTCTATCGAACGCACTTGTAAAAATGGTCCATTTGGAACCTTATGTAAGTCGCACATTTTTTTCCTCGTATATTTAATACTTGAATTTCTGAAAATTGTTCCACTCCTTATGGAATTATCTGTGTGTCAATTGACATTCACCATGGAGAGATATCTCTTTTACGCTGCGGCACGAAGACTCTTCGCCCGCAAGAAAAGTCGAATCCTTGAACAAAGCGAGTCTCTTTCAACTTAAGTTAAAGCCTTCAGAATACTTACAGCTTTATTAGAATTAAGGTAAAAAATTGAATCACGAAGCTCAAGAAAGCCTTAATAAAGTATTTTCATGAACGTGTTAACAGTTTACATGATTTGTTTACCATGCCAGCACTGTTACCCCAAATCAGACATTCTCTGCGGTTAAAAGATGCTCTAATATGCTGTCTGAATCACAAGTCACTGTTTCCATGTAAGATTAATGTCGCGAGTTTCGACTCACTCGCTCTGAGTTGTGTTTGGATTTTATTCTCCACACTCAGTAATTTAAGCGATCCTTTCTAGTGTTATAAAGGGATCAAAATTTTGAGGATGAGGGTGAAATGAGGATTCGCTCCTATCGCAAACACATAACTGCTGCATTTCCTTAGATGATTTCTGCAGACGATATGCAGTTTGCGTGGATTAGAGTCCTGTTATCTCAAGATCAAAACAGTCATTATAGCAATAGACACGCAGTGTTAGAGATTTGTGACGCAAGATAGCAGGTAAAAGTTCTCACATGTCTGTTCTTTTACAGGTCTATGCTCAGAAACATAACCTTAAGTGCGTGATGATAAAATATTTAAGATGTCTAAGACCTCAATAATTAATGAGGTGGAGAGGCAGGGGGGGGGGGGAAGTCTCCCACTTCCCCCAACCAATTCTGCAGCGTTTCTCTCCCAGTTCCTGTCTATTCCTCTCCCGTCCTCCGCATCCCGTAACTCGCTTCTACCCTATTTCACAAACTTCCTGCTTTCCGATACAACACAGGACTGAATGGATGTCATGGAATAGAGAGCCCAACGCTCATCAGCTTCCCATGAAAACTGAATAAAAGCGAGAAAATGATTTCAGGTGGTGTTTCAGTGAACCTCTCAATAGAACCACAAAACAAATGGAGAAAGTTTGCACCATTCATTACAATTTTTCCCCTATCGATATAACCGAGACTCATACAGAGGGTCTGAGGAGAGACAGAAAGACAAGAATTCTTTCCAATTTTTACTCCAAAAGGTGACATCGACTTTGTGGGCCAAGATTTTCAGGGCTGCCTTGATTTACAATGCATCTTTGACAACGTCTTCTTCTTATCCAGCGGAATACCGCACATTCCTTACAATACTAACATTGTTTCCAAACCTTTTATTGGCATGTAATCATGATAATTACATTTTGACATGACTAAATTTCCTTTCCCAACAATAATACGCAAGTTATCTATGCTCACGTATGTTTTAAAACAACGAAGTATGTTGTAAGTTTCGTCACGGGTGTGATGCGAAGCAAAACTTTTCGTCACCCACGAGGAATTGTACTCCGATTATGAACAATGCTTAATTAAACGACCAACGATGCCAAACTTACTTAGAGTACCAACAACCTACTGTTTCTTCAATTATTTCCCTCTTTCCTTTTTCGGTTTTAAAAATGCTCATTATAATGCTTAAAATTCTTGCGTAACCAACTTAGAATACCAAAGTTGCAAGAAGCAAATACTTCGGCTCCATCTCGGTTCAACCGGAATACTACAATGACAAATATCAATCTAGTTTCCCGCAGGTAATCTCCTCTGGGGTTACCTTTGAAAAGGATCTCCATCCTTCTGCTGTCTCAAGCTTATAATTTACAATCGCTGAATCCTTGACACATACGTATGCCCAAGATTTCGGTGCCGGCCCCTACGGGAAATAACCGAATGTTCTCAAAAAGGGAAGTATAATTCAATGCAAACAATGGAGGATATGATTTATAAAGAAAGAAAATTCTCAAGTTCATGGACTTTGGACACTGAACAATTAAATAAACTCCACACACAGACGTTTTCAGCAATGAGCTCACAAAGGTATTTTTTCAACTTCCCGCACTCTGTTGCAAGACACGACAGAATGGATGTCATGGAATAGAGAGCCCAACGTTTGTTAGCTTCCTATGAAAGATTTCGGTGCTGGCCCCTACGGGAAATAACAAAATGTATTTAAAACAGGAAGTATAATTCAAGGCAAACAATTAAGGGTATGATTTATAAAGAAAGAAAATTCTCAAGTTCATTGACTTTGAACATTGAACAATTAAATAAACCCCACACACAGACGTTTTCAGCAACGAGCTAACAAAGGAATTTTTAATTCCCGGGGAGATGTCATGCAATGTTGATTAAAAGTTTCTGCAAAATTATGAGTGACTGTTTAATGACACATACTGGTGTTATTTGTACACTTAAAAATTCCTTAACTCCATTTCAGATTTCAGTGTCTAAAGTTGAGCATCTTAAAAACCGGGTAAAAATTGTAAGAATATGATGATTTCGTGCCAGTGGACAGCTCGTCGTTTGAGCAAAATCTTTTCATCCTCTCACAGGTAAAATTATTTTTTGCTTGTTAGCTTTTTATTAGCCTCTTCTTTAGTTTGTTAGCTCTGATAGACAATTTTGAAGGGATTGATTATCTACAGAGCTATAGGAAAGACAAAGTAATGCATTGTAGTGCCTTATTTTCAATCAAGCCAAGCATAAAATTATACCCTGAATTTTTTTTCTTTCTTCTTCAATGTAAATAATTTTTATTTAGGGTCCACTTATAGGTTTATCAAAATTGACATAACTAGCACTTGATTCTCGGAGGGGCTGAAAAGAAAAAAACATGCACTTTTAGCTGGCAATGTTTTCATAATATAAGTTTTGTAGTTTCAATTATTTCACAAAAGAGAATTAACCTGGATTTCCCGGATCTCTCTTCGTCAAATGCAGGCCAAACAAACTCGTATCGGCCATAGCATGGTGGTGCTTCACAATGCATCATTCGATGATTCAACGGTTCTCTTGCCAGCCTTTAAACTAAAAAAAAAAGTAAAATTCTAGGTTATGTCCACCAGGGGTAGAGGAAATAATTTTCAATTGCAATCAACTAAGATTGTTTCTCAAAGGGATGTTTCCCCAGTTCGTAGCGGATATCATGGAGCAGTTAAACACTCTTCGCATGAAATCATCACCAATCGGTTCAAATCTTACCAAAAGCTCCTGTCAAATGCCAGCCAATATTGATAACGTTTTGGAAAGATTATCGCTAAAGATTACACGAAGAAGTGCTGGTTTATGTGCTTATGGTCAAATTGTACCTATTAAATTTCAAATGACACTTCGTAACATGAAAGACCTTTCATACTAGCTAGAAAAAGTAAAATAAAGCATCTAATTTCGTGCAGTATTACATAAAAAAAACCGTGGTAGATGCATTGGGTAATTTTGGGGTGACGTATTGAGAATCATTGCAGCAATTCTCTCAAATAGTTAGCAAAAATAACATCAAGTACCTGCTGTATAGGCTCTGACATCTATCGTCTGTACCATAATAGCGAGTCCAACTAGTTTATAAAAGTGAGCCTCTCTAGAGAAAGATTTTCCCAAGAGTTTTCAGGGGCAGACTTTGATTGGTTAAACTGAGATAAAACAGCGAAGGAACGAATCAGAAGCACTCCTAAAGAATACGTCAACTTGTATTGAAATTTTCAGCCTTTGTGCTGTAGATTCCGGGAAAAAGCTTCGCAGTTTTGAGCATATTCAGTGACTTCCAAAACCAGTTACTCTGACTGATCTTCAAGGAAATTTAAGGTAAGCAACCGCCCGTCCACTAAAAAGGTAGTTAGAACGTGTTCGTGTTGTTACTTACACTAATCATATGCATTAGCTCTTAAAGAAACTTACAACCGGCCGGGAACGATCTTGTTGTTCGACTGGGTGATTGTATCGGACCGTTCGTAGTTTTTAAATAAATTTGTTATCATTAACGATGCAGGTAATCGCTAACAACCTGGGCAATATTAATCAGAATTGCAAAAAAAAAATTGTATCTTTAAGTAATAGAGCTCGGAGGCCTCTTAATGTAGACCGATGTAATGCCGTTATATTGGTCTACTAATGAAAATGCATGGATGCATTTAAAAAAAAAGCATTTTTCAGCAAAGAAAGTGCATCTTTTTATTTATGGCTTTAAACTCCCAGTACCTTACAAGTCGCTGAGTAAAGTCAGGACATCGGAATCGTGTCATGCAATTAACGCAGTGAATCACGCGGTGTTGAGAAACTGAAGACAAACCGTCTCTTGAACGAATTTGTCTCCTCGCCTCCGCATTCGCTTTCTCCCAGACTTTCTAGAAGCAATTGCCTTATGTATGGAGTGTCAGAATGAAAAAGAACTAATAATCAAATCGATTAAAAGTCAGACGGTTCAAATATTAACCAACCTATTCACCACCTAAGTCATCAGTGCATTGCACGAGTCGATGATTCTATAAATTTTTTGTCAAAAGGCCGAGCTTGTATTTGCTTAGTGTGATTCAAGAATTGATACAGATATAAGTTGGCCGAGACACATTTCACTACTTTTGAGTGGATTTTTTCCCAACAACAGAAGTTAAAACTGAGTCGGAGTTGTTCATAATCATTTGTGTTGGTGAAGGTGCTTCATTAATAACTCTAAAGGAACAGTTTGATTTCAAATGCTAGGTTTGTTGGATCATTGCATTCGATCGTTTAACCGCCATCCTGAATTATTACAAGACGCGAGCAGGACGCATATATCAAATAAACAAAAAATAGTGCAGTTCGCTTTATTTATTTCAAATATCTGCTTTGTGTAGACGCTGTTTATCTTTTATCCACTAAAAAGTTTTGGTAAGGGATGTTTCTTCTTCCAAAAACAGCATTACAAGAATTTACGGCATGTACGAAAAAATATACTCGCAAACTTGTAATCCGAACCTAAGAAAAAAAGAGGATATACTGCATGCCGTTGCCGCATGCCCTGTTGACGTGCGTTTAGCTGAATCATATGATTGGTGCCCAAATATCAGTTCACTTACCAGAACCAATCAGAATCGCCGGACCTGCTTAAGTCATCATGCATGGTAGATTTTCTTATCTTCTCGGTATCTGTGCAAAAGAAGCTGAACAGACGATAGGAGTGGCTGTGCTCCCATTACTACAGTGCATCCTCTGAGGAATTTTTTTAGTACAGGTAAACAGTTTAAGTTTAAGACCAATAGAACCACTCATCCGTTGACAATAGTGTGAAATAAGGAAAAAACTGTTCATTTATTTCATTGGGGCACAATAGGGTACTTGCAATTAAGAGATAAATTAATATGTTATCTGGGCAGATTTAAACCATTCTAGATTGTATTCGATCTAAAAATTTGCGTAACAGAATACAGCTGTTACCTTTGAGTGGCTCGCATTATTAACTCAAAGTATCATTCTATCTGCTTTCCTTTACTTGTACATCGATTTAAAACAGCCTCGTTGGTGCCTCGATCGAATACTGTTTGCCAAACGCAAAGGTTGTATGCTTCTGTGTCTGCTGAATGTGTTGAGAATCAACGCATTTTAACGAAATAAGCTATAAAGTTTTCTATTTTGACAATTATGATGTATAGTGTTGGCCGCTTTTAGCTGCATATTTCCTTATTGTTGATCAATTCATTTGATTAATTTGGCAAAGAAGGAGGTACTAAAGCGTGTCGCCATTTATGATAAGTGTCGTTTAACCGAGTCAGAGAAAGCTTTCCATCTATTATTTTAATTCAGTAAGCTTTTCCGCTTAGAACTAAGAGTTACCTTAGGCGTAAGCACTAGACCAAGCAAAAGAAAACCATTTAATTTTCTTGCAATTGGAGTTCCTTTCAATTGAGTCACATTTCTATAATTGATCATGGAACACTGATTTGATTAACTCCACAAGGTAGCGTCTGTAATATGTCTGTCTGTCCGTCTATCTGTCAAACTGTAACTGTAGGTCAGTCTGCTTACAGGACTGCTGAATACTTCTTTAACTGTGGATCACTGACCAAACTGTTAGATTATCGTGTTAGATTGTTAGATTAGATTATCTTTGAGGGAAAAAGTCATCTTAGTCAGCTGAGCTCTAGGCTTTACAAAAGCTGAAGCAACTTAAAACTTGAATGATTGTATTTTGCGCCTCTTCTCAAACCCAAACTTTTTAAAAACTCTGTACACAGTGCCTGTTAAGATTGTACATACTGTACATGTATTTACATGTATTTAGCCCATAAAATAGAGTAATAGATACCTCCTATATCTGGTAATCAGATCTTTTTTTCTGACTTCTTCTGAGTAATGCACTAAACTAGTATCCGAATATGGAAGTGATCTTCGCAGTAATGAACACTACTCAAACAGTAGTGGAAATAAGCCATGAAAAATAATTCAGGCCTGTACGGGATTTGAACCCATGACTTTTGCGATGCCAGTGCAGCGCTCTACCAACTGAGCCAACAAGCTAACAGAGAGCTGGTCATCGTGTTGTTTTTAAATAAACCCGTGAGTTGATGAATAAACTCGTTCAATCAAGCTAGTTTCGCTAGAGAAAATCGGTTAAATGGACAAAGATTCTTATTTTTACAGTTTTGGGAGAAAGCCCCATAGGAAGTTCTGAGGCATGAGTTAAGATTTGAGATTAACAAACACTATGCAGCACGAGTGTCACTAACCGAGATGTTGATCACTGATTCTTTTCGCCTTCAGTATCTGAGCATAAAAGTCAATGTGATGATCTTATGTCCCAGTTATTATCTGAGGAGGATATGCGGAGACTTGCAGAACCTACACTGGGTGTGTTAGCCATAACCATAGAAGGGGTAAGTTTCTAAAGAAACTGTAGTGCTGCGTCGGCGGGAGACTATAACAAGGTAATTTAGTATTGTCAACTGAGTTGAAAACGCAAGTAGTAGGGATACAAAAAAAACCTGTTTCTGTTGCCATTTTTAAGCTTCAACTGCAGCGGAGTCAGTGCAGGCTAACAGCTCATTCACGATTCCACCAAAGCGTCACTTTGATTAAACTACCGAGTAAAGTAATAATTTTAGAGGGAATTCTTCTCTTCATACTTTGTGACGACTCTAACAGTGTGTTTATTCGTTCAGAAATGAACCTGGGTGGAAGCTAACGCAAGTTTCTTCTATTGATTACTGCTATGTACGGCTGCACCACATTCCTGTGTAGTATTCTAACATTATGCGTATTTCGTATCATATAAGGTATTTTTAATAGTCTGGGCTTCTCTCCACCCAGGAGTGTAGATGGGTTCCAGAAAACCATCACCTGACGAAATGTTGGGGGCGGGGGGGGGGGGCGGGAAACATCCCTTCCAGGGGGAGAGTAGCGGTATTATTTGTCTCTTCATGCCATAAATACAGGGATTAGATCTGTCGAGATGAGCCTTCGGGCTCATAAGCTAATTTTGCCTCACATGTTTATTTACGAGTTGCCACTGTTTCAAGTGCGATGTCCATATCTGATGCACTGAGTCATTTGATGATCATTTCCTATATTCTCGTGACCGTAATTGTGACTCAGGGGTGATATTGTGAGGAGAAATCAGAAACTAGTTACTCTGAGAGTTCAAAGGCTTTAGGGCTCTGTCCACACTTCTCAGTGAAGGTGTTTAATATTTCCGTCCATGAAAGTTTTTGGGGTGGTTTACAGATCGTTCACAGACTGCATTAACATCAAGAAATAGTTGTGTCACCATAAACGTTCCTACTGGAAAAGCAACAGGGAGGCTAATGGATATAGGATAAATAAGCGACTGCTGCAAACTTAGTGCTGATATAAAAAATCAACACTCGTTAATAAGAGATGTTTCGTTGCTTTCCACATTGCTCGAGGGGTTCTTAATTTCAGAATCCGCTTTACCGCTTGTCGTATGTTAGACTGACGCCAAAAATACATCACAGGGTTAAGGGTAGAATTGAGAAAAAAAGTGTACTGCATAATACTTACAGAAGCCTTTTCTTACGAAAAAACTAGCGACAGATGTTGCAAGGTAGGGAAGGTAAAAAAATAGGAAAAGAAAGTACACCTAAAAATGTGGTCATGGCAGATCTTCTGAGCTGTTTAAAGCGCATCCCGTGGTCTGTATTGGCCGACATAACTTGCATCTGGTGAAGGCGTGAGTGAATTTGTGCCTAATGTCGAATAACTACTCTATAAACTTCATAATACGCAAAGAAATTCACGCTTAACAAGACAAAACACTACGATAAGAGCAAGGGCTAGATACAAAGCTGGCACTTGCCACACTTTCGCAATGGAGGAGAAAGCAGACACCGTCCATATCACAGCAACTGCAAGAGCTGTTTTGTTAATGGAGACAAGACTTTTGTACCGTAGATAAAATTTTAGATCAATCATCCAATCCAGGCCGATGGCTGTGACGGTAAGGAAGGACACACCACAGAGACAGACGCAACGTTGTATGTGGTCATAGTAACGGGATATAGTCTATCAAAGTTAACAACCAACTTCCTTAAGGTGTGGAAATAAAGAAAGGTTGGATCAATAACCCTACTGTTAAGTCCGAGACTGCGAGGTTGCACACTAGCATTGTGGCAGAAGTGTGCAAAGAGGTTGTTTTCCAGATGGCGACTAAAACCACGCTATTTGTGACAACTATTAGAGGGCTGAGAGGAACCTTTAGTACTATCAGCGAAATATCCAAGGCGGACATACTGTTGTCACACGATCTGTCCGTAGAATCGGGCTTTAAGCTTGTATTCATGTCCATAATGTTGTTCTTTTCCTCTCACTTATAGAGAAGCGAAATTATGTTGATCTATTTTATTTCAAAGGGAGGGGATTTCTCGAGCAGATACAGGAACCTTTCTTTCTGATGTAAAAGAAGGGGTGGTTTACGAAAAACTGAATCCCAAGTTAAGAGTTTCACAAGTCCCAAACACAATTTAAGCCATCCATCAACGGTTGTGAAAGTGTGCAAAATAAGTAACATACAGATATGAAATTTGGCTTAGTTTCTCCCCCACCCCTCCCCCCTCTCTTTACATAGGAAAGCCTGTTGACTATTGACAATACGCCGCATGGACCTAAATAATACATTGTGACTATTAGAACTGAACTCGATCCGAGCAAAGGGGGTAAGCTTCTAAAGAAACTGTAATGCTGCGTCGGTGGGGGATATTACAAGGTAATTATATTGGTTTTAACAAACTGAGTTGATGATGCAAATTGGCTACAGTAATGCCGGAGTTTCTAAAGTTTCTAACGGTGTGTCTATTCCTTCGTTTAGAAATGATCCTTGGTGCATGAGCATTTATGCAGAATGTGAGCGTTTTAACACAACCGATAAGTTTGAAAGTATTTAAAAGAGGTCCCCCCACACCGAAAAAAAGGAAGGAACTCAGAGGCCAAAGTTATCTCTGTTTCGTGCAATGAAGATTATTCACAGGCTCCTTGCGCTCACAAATTTTCTTCAGTCCTCATAGGGACACAAAAACGAGTCACTTTTCGATTTAAGCAAAAAAAAAAAACGTTTTCAGTTTAGTTGGCAACAAAAACGTGTGCATTGATGTACGTGTCCAAAGGGTTCAAGTGTAGACCACTAAATGAGGGTCTTAATGGGGTTAACTGTCGCCGTAAAACAAAATAAAAATTTAGGCTTTGAAACTGACAAATTTATAATGTTAGTCGTAAGGAAGTTAACCGTAAAATTTTTCATATCAACGATGTGTCACTAAAAGTGTCATAATCTTAAACTGGTATGTACCTTGTCTGGAATTACCCTTGTTGCTTGACTCTTACGGTAAAAGCAAGCGAGTAAATATGTTTCAGAACACAGTCCGAAGTTTTGGCTCGATGATTGGAAACACGATGAAACCGGAAGTGTAATATATATAAAGTAGTGTAATTTATACCATTATTTCATTGTTATTGATTAATGTTATTTTTTTTCTGATAGGCTATGCAGGGTACCATTTAATTTTTGGCTGTTACTCAGTAATACTATGGTGTTTCAAAGTGTAGCAAACCTCAGTATCATGTGAGGCTTTACGAGAGCTGCCGCCTGGCTCAATGAACACTATGTATTACCCCGTTTGATTTATTGAAAATAGTTCTGTCAAGGTAACAATTTATTTCAAACACATGCAAAAGGGTTCGCTAAGTTGTTTAAATGATATTTCATGCTGCACGTAAACTAAACAGCAGAGGAATACCCGAGTTAGATAACGACATCTATATTGAATAATAAAATGTAGAGGAGAATGAATGGGTCCCAGGCTTAAACAGATGTTGTAATCCTCGCTCCACTCTGTTTCCTCTACAACAACTGCAAATCAAGTCACTTTTACTTTTAGAAAATCAGGCCTTTTCCTGAGGAACGCTTGCAGTTCGAGTTTGGGACGGGATATTTTCTTAGCCTTGAAAATCCTCAGGAGAGAAACTCACATAGAAATATTATTGAATATTGGTTTTATTACCAAGACTATACTCAGATTACAGTCAAGATGTAACCCTGAATACTAGAAAATATATGTCCCCAAAATGTTTAAAACTTTTGCATTACACCCTTGGTTACTGAAGCTTAAATCGTAATTAAAAAATTTATGATTACACGATACAACAATAAATTCTAACATACTATTGGATAAATGAGACTAAAGCTTGTTCTCAAACGTCCATTAATTAGCTTCTTGAATAAAAATTTCCAACTCTATACCAATATTACAGTAAAGATGTAACCCTGAATACTAGTAAAGATATAACCCCAAAATTGTTTAAAGCTTTCACTACAGCCTTGGCTAGAGAAGCGGAGCAGATTACATCGTAATTAAAAAAAGTCGTGATTACACGATACAACAATAAATTCTAACATACCATTGGATAAATAAGACTAAAGCTTGTTCTAAAACATCAGTTGATTAGCTCCTTGCACAAAAATTTCCACACCAAGATTACAGTCAAGATATAGCCCTGAATACTAGTAAAGATATAACCCCAAATATGTTTAAAGCTTTGCACTACAGCCTTGGCCACTGAAGCGGAGCAGATTACATCATAATTAAAAAAGACATGATTACACGATACAACAATAAATTCTAACATACTATTGAATAAAAAAGACTAAAGTCTGTTTCTAAAACTTCAGTTGACTAGTTTCTTGAATTAGAATTGCCAACGAGAAGAGTTACAACGTTGATTCTCACCAGTTAAAGTGATGATAGAGCAGAAATGTTTACTTATCACCAAAGAACATATCTTGGTCTTCTTCGTAATCTTTCTCTCGTTTTTCAACTTTTTCGTCGTCTTCATATTCTTCTTCCATCTCATCGTCTTCCTCGCTCATATCGTCTTCATCATCTCCAGATTCTCCTCCTCCTCCTGAGTGTTCGGGATTCTCTTCACCTGTTACCAAGGGAAAAAATAGTTCCACATATATATTTTCTCTTCCAAGATCTCATTAGTAGTTCTTTTTAATGTCTGTTTTACTATTCTAGTGATGTTAGTTAGACTCGTCAGGTCATAGTTATCATATTACAATCAAATATTACAGCAATAAAACATTATCAGAACGTTTCAACTTTTGGTTAATCGGTTTTATAGTTTTCATTGAGTGGTTATAATACCATAACAAAAATTGCAATTCTTACGGCAGTTCTTAGACACGTAATAGGCAGACTTTTTGCAATGAGCATTCAATGCTCACTACTTGCCATTCTTATTGCCATTACCTCACAGCTTTAATTTTATAAGGAATTCAGTTTAAGGGTAGTCCTCTGAATAATCAGACTGGGTTTGTTTATTATTTTGCCAAATACAGCAAATCATAAACTTTTTTCAGGAAAATCTTGGCTTTATCGGTTTGACTTACAGTTTCTGGACCTATTGGCATCTATCACTATGTTTTTCGCACATAGACAGTCTACCAAATTTTAGTGGCCGCACGCAAATGATAATAAATTGAATTCAAAGATTCCTATACATAAGAATCACGACTCTATAATAGGTGAAAACTGGCCTTTTTACTGGCCGTTCGGTCGGATTTTGGAGATGCCGACGCTTGATGACAGTTATGTTTGGAAGCGTCGTGTCTTTCTCTATAGTTTCGCTCGTTCATTTGTATATTGATATGATTTAAAATGTCAAATTGCTTTTCATCCATCTGCTTTACACCCTATCTGAGATCTGGGTCATATAAATAAAACCAGGGGACCACTCACCCCAGGCCCCGTCACGTAAAGTCAGTTCTGCACAAGGATGTTCGAAGTGCAAGAGATATTAGCAGATATCTCTCATTGAGAAAAAGAAAATCTGAACATCAGAGAAAAAACGCTCGGCTCTCACCTGACTTACAACCGTTTTTGGGATTAAATCCTCCTTGGCAATGGCAAACCTTTTTATTAGTGCAGACCTAGAAACATTTTGTAATGATGAAAATTTTAGTTAGAAAATTCTTTATGACTTCAGTGAAATTTCTTGATTCAAGTTACACTTATACATTCGAATTCACATTGCACTGCTTTCCATTCAATCGCATTCACTTCCCAAAAAGACATCTGAATATTTTATGGCAATAGCTTAACTACGCAAGCTTCTATTAAAAGAGTTTCCAAGTCAGAGGCAGAAAAATTTCTGCGAATAATGCTGAGTCAATAACAAATATCAGTTCGTTGAGAATCCATATGATTATTGTATTCTTCTGAAAGCTGTTCATTCCTTTCAAATTACAGACAGTTAAGTGGGAAAAATTGATTTCGCTTGGACGATGGTGTAAAACATTAACTGCGTAGAATTTCCCGGCAAAACCTGGAAATATTAGCTCCTTTTCTTATGCTTCTCACGAACTCAACATTAAGAATTACTTACCCCTCTTCCCGCACACTCTTTGTTGCCGACCACTGGACACTTGCCAACCAGATTGAGAGAACTTAGTGACTGGCACTTGTTATTGATACACATCTTAAACAGACATAGACAGGAGTAAACTTTCAGACCAAGGTAAACATGTTAACCCGGAAAGAGGGTTCACAGTGTATTTATATAGACAGACAGCGTATTGTGGAGAGGTGGAATCGTGCGGAGGTTGGATGGACATGAGATAACAGACTCACATTTGTTCTTAGAAGAACACCGAAAGCACTCTTCACTAAGTATTAACCCAGAACTTATTTTTCTAAAATTATATTCTCCATGTTCATAGAAATTTTTTTAACATGGAACTCTACTAACTCTTGTGACCTAATGGTTGATGTTCTTCCATACTATTCTTACGATGAATTGATTGTACAGAAAAATGTTTCCTAATGTGAGATGTAACGTGGATCATGGTGTATGAAAGGGGTCGGTTTTTTTCCAAAACGGCTTTGTATTTATGAAACAGGAAACGTTACAAGTGTTTGAGATTGTGTTTGGATATAAAATTAATAGCCTGCATGACGGGACGAATCCGGAAAGGGTATTAAAAAGAGGGCAATGGTATCGTACCTTATTGCGTCCACATTTCGTTCCTTCTCTTACCATTCCCAGTCCAATACTGTCACCACTTTTCAGTTCTACAGCGCTGTAAGAAGTAAAACCGCGTTTGACTACGTGTTTTTGTATTTGTTGAAAATATGATCCAAAAGTGATAAAACAGTTTTTTTTCCAATTGTTAGTTTTAATGGTTTCGTTTCCAAAGATAGGTAAGGGAATTGAACAGAAGGCATCTAATGGAAGTTTAAATATGGATTTACTCAAACAAAGAAATTCCTAAGAGTCAAATCGCAAAGACAAAGTAAAAAACCACGAGTCTCGCGTTTTGAAACCTTATTATCTAGTTTACGATAGGCATTTTATATGTTGACCCCTTTTTCTCAGGGGAACAAAAAGAAAGTAATACTAACTTGCATTTTTTCCCGGAAGGCAAAATTATTTTTTTGTCTCTGGCCCGTCCATAATCAACAACAGGTTTTTTTCTGCTTTCGTCCGCTTCACATTGCAGCTGGCCGCACAAAACATCCCTTAGAGAAAATATATTAATTAGTTGATGCCAAGCTAAGAACTTGATACACCTCCTTACGCAGAACGTAAGAAACTCGATTTACTAGTTAAAAGGACTTTAATGAAATCTTACATAGGTCGAGTTTAAAGACTCTTGTTAATGGTTAAATCAGACATTTTCTTATCACTTTTCTTTTTTGCTCATGAAACGAAATCGCTTTTTTAATAAAAGCTTAAGATGCTTATATATTTAAAACAAAGAGTTGTGTCATCTTCTTTTGGCTGTTTATCGAGCGCTCTTCTTGTAGTTTGTAAAGTACACTTGATGAGTTGATTAATTTTCTTAGGAATGGTACTACGCTCACTAAAAAGAATGTCATGTACCTTGCAGCACATCTCTTTTTGGTGTTTGGATCACATGTACCATATCCTCTAACCTCAGTGTTCAGCTTGTCATAGCATCCCTGGTCAGCGTTTTTGGCGGCTGTAATAGGTCGAGTTAGTATCAAATGAGTTAAGGGGGTAAGTTTTTGGAGGAACAGAGGTGCTGCGTCGTTAGGAGTAAAACAAGTTAATTTTGTTTTATCAACCGAGTTGATACTGTAAATTGGCCACAGGTATAGAGTTCAAAAGCTGACGTTTCGAGCGTTAGCCCTTCGTCGGAGCGCAGAAAGACGCCAATTAACTATAATTGAACCGAAAGGCTTTGAGTATCCAAATTTTCTCATTTGAGGGTTTTAGGTCCAGCTCCTGTCGGGTGTACTCGTAGTGTCGTCTATTTAAGTATTTAACTAAAAAACATCATGTTTGAAATAATTCATGTACCTTGAAGAAAGACACCTTTGTTTAGGAAAAAAAACATTGAATTGGCAACTAAAATAGATTGTAGATAACATACAAATACTTAAATAATATTTGATAAATTGAAGTAAAGGCAAACAGTGTTTGTATCAAAACGCTAGGTTACATACAAGGAGAAAAAAATGGGCATATTTACTTACTAGCTCCCCATAAGTCCTTACACTGAGTGTCAAGAGTTTCGCTGCACTTTCCAAGATAACAGAAGGACTGAGATAGGAAAGAAAATGAGAGTGGTTTTCAGAAGTAGGTAAACAACTGACTGTGAATGATTACAATATCCTTAGCTTACATCGGACTGTTTTTCGTCACCACTCGCAGAGTACGTTTTCCACCGCTGGCCATCAGAACTGTAGTGTAAGAAGAAGCCGGTCACCCAGTAGTACCAGCTTCCACGTCCTTGCATCAAGATTTTACTGACAGTTTTAACCTAAAATTTTAAAAGGACGAAAAGGTAATATAGAAAAGACCATGTATTAATGTAACAATTAAGATAAAAATGTTTAAGGATGATCAGTTATATTAAGGTAGCTCTGAGGGCAGGAGGTGGCTTCGTAGGAGATGACTCTGAAATGATGGTGCGTCAAACATAATGAATTCAATTTATAATCCGTTACCACTGAATCAACACTGTATGTAAAGCTTTCACCTCTGAGATTTGACAATCGATTACAGTTGGCTGTTTTTGAATATTGTATGACCTCTTGATATAAATCGGGTAATAGAGATTCTTTAATCTTTAGTACAAATTCCAAACTACATTGCAACGCACAAGTCAGTCTAATGAATTTGAGGACAGCTTAGAACAGAATGCAAGATTCCATTGTAAAAGCCGCCTTAGAGTATCAAAGATTCTTATAGTTTATTATTTACCTCGTTAAAAAATGAAAATTCTACTACAAAAAAATACTTTAAACGCATAACAAAAAAAAGATTATTGCGATAAAAAGTTAGCGCTGAACTTATCGTAAAAAAAAACTGACAGTGTCAGACTATTGCTAATGTTAAAAGGTAGTTCATTCCTAGAGCGACAAACTCGAATGAAAAATGATTTCTTAGAAGTTTCTTTTCGATGAAAAGGGACAACAAGTGTTCGATAATCAACATTTCTCAAAGGCTTGTTGCAAGAACGAAACGATACAAAGTCCAAAATAAACTAAATTATATATATATATCCTCAAAACTTTTAAACAAGAACTAAATCATGAGTTTCCTTACGATATTGTAAAGGGTAATAACTTAATTTACTTAGGCGCTTGTGCTGAGTAAACTTCTCAATATCTTTCCTTATATTCTGTTTTCGCATTGTTCTCAAACTATCTGACTATTCTTATCTACTATCAAAACGTACCTTTCCCAGGTCAACTTGTAGATATTCAGTTTTGCTTTTGGCTTCGGCACACCAGTAGTTTTTTCCTTTGAGCCTTGCATAATAAGCGAATTCTTGACCTCTCACTGAGGAAGCAGTAATCTGACGGTCTTTGATTTCACCGTTCTGCATTCCAAGTGGCTCCACACAATCTATAAGTATACGATTTATTACCATGTACTGTGTTGAAAGGAAAGTATATGCCAATTTTCTTTTCTTAACTTGAAAAAATTGGATGCTATGGATAGGATATAAGGCGCCAAAAGGGGCGAGTGTCTCTCCCACACAGCAAAAGAGGGCCCACCCAGAGTTTGAAAGATGACCTTTTCTATATAAACCGTCGCGTTAACCACGTGACCACCGCTTTTCCTGCAACTTATACTTAAAAGATGTGGTATGTGGCAAGAAAGTTTACCTTGTTTCCCGAACCACAGTTGTAGCCTTTGCACATCGCATCCAGACCACAGTACCATCTGTCTCCCGTTTCCTGGCCAGGCTCCAGAAGTATGAATACATCTGCCAGATTTAACGTGCTTTAAAGATCGCCCTATCAAGTGCACAGACAAACAAAACAACTAGCCATCAGAAAAAAAAAAGAATGCAATTAATTGAAATTCCTTCAGGTTGGTAAGCGGTGAAAATTTTAAAAGGTAATATGCATTTCTTCGGACTTACCTACGGTTCGTACTAATTTCGAGTCTGCAACTTTACAAGTCCTGCTGACAACAATCTTTGCACCATTATGAGTCCCGCCATTTTCGGGACAGACCAATTTCCCACTGCAGGCGTGGCGTAACAATCCGTCTTTGAAAATGAATTGAAAATGTCTCTCTGAGCACCTGCTACCGGTTACAAATATGATGGGGTCGTTGTCACGTGGGGAACAACTCTTGCTTGATGGAGTCAGACAAAAGTCAAGGTTGTATGACTTCAACGGTGTAGGGGCAGTTGGATTTGCTGTAAAAACGAGCGTAAAGAAACACGTTAGAATAGAATGGTTATTTGGCTTCCGGACCCATGTTTGCGCTATCTTTAGTCTTCCTATTTCAACTCAGAGGACATTGCACTGTTGATCTTCATGGTTTACAGAACACGTCATGGCACAATGACCACAAGTGTCTGGTATATACTCAACAACGTTGAGTAGAATTGTAGCATATCATTACCTTCACCCGCAGAACATCCCATGAAGTCGGTTCTTAGACAAGGCCAGCCATGCCAGTATTGAGGATTGATACGAAGATATCGAGCGTTGACCATAGGGTTCAAGTCCCTTGCGACTACACCATAGAAGTTAGTGTTTCCATGTATAACCTTCAAATAATTTCAGAGAAAAAAAATCAATGATTAACACAAGGACTTTCCGCAAAGGAATTAAAATGTAACTCGTAGGTGGCAAAATTTATCTTCACAACCCAAAGTATACAGACTCAGCGGTGCTCACCGGCTTTTAGTCAAGCGAGTTAGATGTACACGGATTTAAAAGAAAAACAGCAAAGAGAAGTAAAGGTAAATCTGTTTTTTTCATGCCATGAATTACTTGGTTTTTGTCCAAACCATTCTCGTGGAAATAAGCAAACGAGAAGAAAAATTGCAGAGGAAAGGAATCACATCGAAGACCGACGAGATTAAAGCAAAATTAAAGGTAGGTGACGAGTAGATGGTAGTATTCTTCGTTTGAAATGAGTGCTGGTCACCTAGTTATACGCATTACTGGTAAATTAATAATATTTAAAGGCAGAACTTAGTGGCACTTCTGTAAAAGTGAAAAACGTTTTGCACTATGTAACATGCTATCTCTCTGATCATGAGAAACGTACGGTTTTCGCCTGGCTGCATGGATATCCATTAATGATGTAAGCATCCTCAGGACACTGAAAGAGTGAGAGTGATCAACTGTGAAGCTTCTTAAGCTTGGCAATTAAACAACATTGGGATTTGCTCTTGAAGTAATCTAAAGTAACAATTCTTTTATCGATATTAAAACCCAAGCTATGTTAGACATGAGTGATACACTGACTCCTACGCTATTGTACAGGTATTATGATTTAAAGGTTCACACACACGGCTGGTGGTAACCTCGGCAGGTGAATTGATAAAGTTATGCACATGAATTTTGCAGCTAACATGCTGACAATTTCTGGCGCCGTGTGTTTGTTTTATTTTGTATATAACCAAATAACATATAATAACAATAAAAATAACATATTTTTACAAACTCACATTTGATAGCTACTACTTGGTGGTTTTTATGACACAATAATTTCTGAGTCAAATTCTCTATTTGCTTACGTCTCTTGAGGAACCAGTGCAATATTCTGGAACATCACAATCAGTTTGGACTCCACGACATAACGTTCCTCGTTTCTTAAACTAAACGAGAGTCAGAATACGCCGTTAGATCGCGTAAAGCACAAAGAACCGTAAGATTCAAGGATGAAACACTTTGATTTATTTGTTACAATTATTTTGGATCCTATACCACGCATTTATAGCGAGAAAATTGATCTTTTAGGCAATTGAAAAAACAGTATTTCTTCCTATGGTGTAGTTTCTTATTAATACCCTAAAAATATAAAGTACGTTTGCTGTCTAACCGTACAGGTGCGCCCGTGCTATCGTATTTTCATTCATAATCAAAAGAAGTAGATAATGTTTTGACCTGTGGATGATAATCAAGTAAAAAAAAGCCCTTGCACGTGAGCTGCAATTGAGGGAATACCAGAAAAAGATGAATATAAAATCCAGACCAATATTCTACTTAAAAGGACACTTTTTCACAGCAGCTGTTGTCAGTTCAATGTCTATAACCCTTCTTTAAATTTCATCCAACAGTCAACGCTTCTCAGTTTCATGAGTCCGTAATATTGAAGGGATTATTGATTATTTTGTTACCTGGCAGTTCTTGCAGCATGAGTGATGTAAGTCACTGCACTGTGATTCCTTTTTAAGGACGCAGTTGTGAGGTACACAGCAAGGATCTTTGGCCTGGCACATCTGAGGAGATTAAAAACCGTTTTCATCATTCCTGATCGTGTCCGAAGAATGAACGTTGTCACGTCGTGAAAGTAGTCAGCTATTGTAAGTGTTAGACAATTTAACCCTTTAACTCCCAAGATCTCATTTGTAATTCTCCTTACTGTCTGTCATATACTTCTTGTGGTGTTAGAATTTGATATTTGATCAACTAAAAATCGCCTAGTTAATATTTTTCCTTATTCTCATCACTTGTCTGCTTGATATTGTAAGGATAAATTCTTCTTGATCGCCCATGGGAGTTACAAGGTCAATATGTCCCTACGATGACATTAGCCTTTGCAAAGAAATCACAATAAATCCCAAGCTAAAGCAATTTAAATAAACACAAAGCAATTTATCGCAAATGCTTTCAGAACAAAATCTTTGAACCTGAACTCTCTAAAAAGGAATATTTCTCAGATCATTACCATTTCTACTAAAGAATTCATCATTTTTATGAAATTTCGTTGTGAAGTATACAACTGGGGTATCGGTTGCTAGGGTGATGAGATATAGCATCTTAATATGAAACCATTATCTATCAACATTTAGAAAAAACTCTCCTGGCCAACCTCTTGTTTTAAATGTTGCTCGATTATGAGTCACTGAGTTTCACGCGAGCTAGTCCTTTTTTTCTCTCTGAGAGTAGTTATTTCCCAACAACGAAAGTTCCGGTTCGCTAAAAGTTGATGCAACTCTCATTTTAACCTTTTCATTCACACGATCCAAAAAACAATTCTCTGCAGTGACTGCCATACATTTTCATGATATTATCCCAGAGAATTTGATACTAAATCAAGCAATTTCCCCTGGTTGATGTTTTTCTCTCTTATCATTACCTTTCCACTTGAAAATCTATTAAAATATTAATGAGAAATCCCCTTATGGTCGACTATATTATTTGCCATTCATGCAACTTTACAAACCTCAGGGGTACCGCAGTCGCACTCCTCTCCTTTCTCGCGTATGCCATTTCCACAATAACTGTTGTAGGCCTAAAGGAAAATCAAACGAACCAACAGCCTCAATATGTTCTTCTAGCTACTGAAGTGCATATTTTAACCACAATCGAAACCGAATCAGTTAGCAAAAATGAGAATTTCAAATAACATATTTTCTGACATATAATTTGCCATACCCATGTTTGTGACGGTTACATCCAAATTTTTTACATTTAAGCCCTTAAGTATCATCGTAAGGCTAACCAAATTTTGATTGGAAAATGAGTTCCTTGTATGAAAGGACTTCGTTACATAGGGGATACCTTTATTTTGTCGAAATTTTTAGGGCTGTTCCTGAATAAAGTTTGCATCACTATTCCAGGAAGTTACCTGGTTTACTTTGTTAGGTTACAGAGCCGTTTTAAAAAGTTCTTCAAAGGTGACCCTTTTAATGAAGGAACTCCTTAAAAGGTCGATAATCTTAGTATTAATTATCATCCAAAATATCCCCCCCCCCCTCCCCTTTCTCTGGTTTCTTATGGTTACCTTGTAAGTTGGTACGTTGTACAAGCATGCATCATTGACCTTTTGAAGCGATTTAAGGCTGCAATCCGAAAATCCTGGAAGTCGAGACCTGAAATCAATATTGGGGAAATTTCAATAAATGATTGTAAATGTAGCAGATATGTACACATCACCTACTCAAGAAAAACAAACAACTACGATGGATTTCGTCTTTCACTTTAATTGCTCCTCTGCTTTCGTCCAATTTTTTTGTAAGATTTTATTTGTATTCAATTGTATTTTATTGACTGAATTTCTGTATGATGTTTTGTCTAATAACTCAACATAAGCACTCCGTGGAAGAAAGAAAGAGTGGTTTACCTTCATTGACATTGAATACTATGACAATAAAACAAATCGCAATAAAAATTGACGGTATTATTAAGGTGAAACTAAGTTATAATAATAACACAATCTTTATATAGAGCGCTATTTCTATCGCCATCCAATAGTACTTTATTATGACTGGAGTAAACATAAAGTGCTTGAAAATCCCAACTGGCAGGGGGCAGACCAGTTGGTTATTTACACAGCGCAGCTGAGGAGTTGAACTCGTGGCGACCGAGAACAAATCCAGGAAATGGTGGGGTAGAGGAATTGAACCTGGGACCACCAGATTTCAAGTTTAGCATCTTAACCAATCGGTCACACCAAGTAATTTAAGTGTATCTCATTGCCAGATGTTTCAGAGAATGACCTACCTGGTACTTCCCATGAAACAGCCTCGTGAAGTTAAGCACTTGCAGGTCCCTGCATTTTGACGAAAGGTTGTGTAAATTAGAAAAAAATAACAATAATAACTGGTAAGGTGAACAATTTAACAAAATTAGTAGCTAAGAACTGTAAAATCGTTTTTTAAAAAATCGAACACTACTGAGTCAAAATTTCTTTTTGGGTATTGCGAGAATCTGTATCAATACTTAAGGGTTTGATTAGATTTGTGTAAAACACTAACAAATTTAGGTTAAAATCTAAAAGTTGTATTGCTGCCTCCTCATCTGACATTAGACCCTGTAGGTATCGTGTGAATTTTCATGTTTTCATAACTATTTTCATACGCAACTCTAAGCGAAGATCATTCTACCGCTATTTGCGATTAGAAAAGCTCTCTTTTGTCAAGATAATCGAGAAAAAATGAATTTGATTTCAAAAGTTTCACAATTCTTACCAGTATCGTGATTGAACGCAAAGTTGTGACCCAACTCATGAGCAACAATTACATAAGGACCAACACTACTGCTATAAGACCACTACGAAAAAAATATTTACCATTAACCATATGTCGATCTTTAAATTCTAGGATGAGTAAGAAATCTCTTTATACTACGTTTGAGCATGCCCCCTACCAGCGTAATTTAAGCTTAGAAAAAGCCAAGGCCGGCGCCACTTTAGGAAGTATTTCGTTTGAGTGCTGTAAATCCAAACATATCGTAATTACTACAGCCAATCAGAAAAAGGGAAAGATCACAGGGGACCAAAGGGAAAGCAAAGTCAAAAAAGCAATTTGTCTGAAGCGCGGGAAAACGGCGGGGATCAAATCACAACTAATAATTCTTTTGCCTCTGTTTGATCGAGATTGGCGTTGAGATTGGCGATAGTATTCTAAAGGATTTCAGGACATAGTGAGGCAAAAACAATGCAATTCATATTTCTTCGCATAACTTACGGCGTTGATAGAGTTTGAATTTCCACCACACATCGAATTGACCCATGCTAGACCAGCAATATTCGGGGGCCAACTTTTGTGACTGAAAAAAAAAATTGAAGCGAGATAAACCTGGAAAACTTATTTTCCTCGACGACTGAGGTATAGTTCACGAGACCGGCCAACGACAAAAAGCGAACTTTTTGTTGTCTACTGTTTACCATTTTCCGCGATAACTATTCCTTGTTCAATACCCACGGATATTTTGCGCGTTGCTCGGCTTTTTTTCTGAGCCCCGTAGGGTAGTATAGTATATGCGTAGTATTTCATTGATCTCCGATAAGTTTCAAAACAAATTAATGATCTACCACACAGCTGCAAGACACGGAAGTTTTCGTTCTTCTTGGCAATCAAGCGACATTGGATGATAGAGGGTTAACTGAGAAGAATATTTTTTTGAGGTGAAGGACACTATGTTCTAGATCATGTGTTGTAACTCAAACCACCCCCATCGATCTTTTGAGATTCCTGGTGGTTTTCAGAGGATTTTACTCTTTTAAAAGGTTTCCCCTCTAATCTGAAGACGTTTTTGAGTTGGGAAGTGTGAAAAAAAAACTTTCGTTATGATGAAAAATTTTACCTTAGTAAAAGAGCGTTGTCATGAGGGAACCTTTTCACCAAATGTTTATTTCGATAGGCCCTGAAATTGCGTAATTCACTCCCTGCATTTCGCACACGCCCGAAAGGATCTCTGTTTGTCCAGATTTCCAAGTATTTCAGAACTATCCTGATGTTGATTCGCTGATAGATCTTTACAAGAGACAAAAAATCAAAAGATATTTAGTTGGTATATAATTAATTCATCCTTTATTAACTTTTGATATGTTCAGCACCATTAGGGAAATAAGAAGAATTGCGTTATGACTGTGTACTTATCGATAACAAAATCAAGTCAGATCAAACAATAGTGGAAATTATTCTTTCTTGCTTGAAAAATGCATTGGTAATGTAGGGACAGATTCGTTTTTGGTCATCTCTGGGATTGAAAGGGTTAATCTATACAAAGACAGGGTGGATCTGGGAGAGGGCTTCAGGAGGTACCCAGCCCCCCCTACCCCCCCCCCCCCCCCGGAGATATAACAGATAAGAAAACTGGCACGAAATATAAATAGGACTATGGTACGACTTCATCCTGAACCTTGATCACCCGCAAGCGAGGACAGTTTAACTTCACAAATTTATAATCTATCTGAAATGGTTGAAGAAGTTTAAATGGTCAAACTACTTCAAATGCAGTTCAACTTCACAAATTGCACAATCCATCTCAACTGGTTGAATGATTTAAAAATCATGATCCCATCCTGGAAAATTTTGAAATTCTGACACAGGGCATTCAGAGTCACCATTACATTCTGATGCACCATGTCTTTTAAGAGTGACCAAGGCAAAACTTCTCCTTACACCATACAATACAATAAATAAATCTGATAAAAGATGATTAAAGAAATGGCTTCAAAGAAGGAAAGCTAGGGTAAAGCTCCAAAGATAACTTACCGCATCAACAGTGTTTACTAATGTTATGACTCGATCTTTGATGACATTTTTATCCCTGTTATATTTCTGGTACTGTTGAAAGCAGATAACATGATCATTGTGGGGAAATTCAAGTTTTAGTTCAATTATCAGAACATTTTTGAGTTCGCGAACTCTAATAACCCTTGAAAAAACAAACAAACAAATAAACAAATAACGTCAACCTGGTCATCGAAAGATTTTGAGGTGTAACTGAAGAACAAAATTTCCTCCTTTGCCTTATTTCCCAGATATAGGAACAGAAGAAAATAACGCGCCTTTAAGGAGAGACAGAAACCCAGTAGGGTAGGCAGGGATTACGCGGTTGATCCAAGTTTTAATCTACAAATTTAATTGTCTAAGATTAGACTGTATTGATTGGGTGAGTGAGGGATTTTGGCTTCATAACTAAATCTAGGTAAAATTGAAGGTAAAGGTGAGGGTAAGAGCAGTTGATCTGATAATCAGCCTAAGAAGCAAAGCATTGATCTGTTGTGATAAACAGTACTTACCATTTCATTGTCAACACAAATGAAAATTTCGGTGTATCGCGTCTCATCAGTCGTCAGATATTTCTTGTAGAACTCATCAATATGACCTGATATCTTACGTCTCTCCTGGATCTAAACCAAGATAATCAAACACGGTTGTTTAGAGTAGTGATGAAAATTTGTTTTTAATTTTTGCTTTACTTAAAGAAAAGTTTATTAGTTTATCAATTTCAGTTCTAAAGATATATAATTATAGTTATTAACTATAAAAAAGTTTCGGTATTTTTTCTTATTTTTAGCTAATCAAAGTAGGGTTGGTCATTGAGGTCAGAGAGTGTAAGATTGAGAAAGTATTACTTAATTATACGCTAATCTACGTGTGTTTTTTCTCTTTCGTCTTTTTTTTTCTATATCGCCTCACGTCTTTTGCCATTTCGCTGTTCATAATACCTTGATCATAACGATCTGCCAAACTTGAGCTTCCATTTCTGATCCCGAACTGAAAATTTAACTCTTCAACACTTGTCATTGATTTTGACAACCCTGGTATATTCTCAATTTCATGACTAGAAGCTTACTTTATTTTCTCACCTAAGATGTCATACAAACTTGCGTTTTACCTATTTCGCCATTTAATAATTTGTTTGTTTATTTATTTATATATCTCGTTGTCTAAATAGTGACCACCTACCTTCGCAATTGGCCCAAAAGTTTCGTTTAAGGAATGTGAGTCTGCTTGAATGTCGTCGTTTCCTGAAGAAAGAAAAAATGTTGAGTATCAAACGTATCAACCGCTATAAACATGACATCACAAATAAGTACAGCATCTGTTGGGAATTTTTCTGAGGCAGTAAACTTCTTCAAATAGCAAACAACAACATATGAAACCTTTTTAAAGAAGTTTTGAAGCAAAAAAAAAAGCGCACGGATTGAATGTTATGTTTTTGTGATGAAATGATTTACCACACTTATGGAAGATATCTTGGGACTCGTCTTCTTCGGCTCTACTGACTCTGTGAATTCCATTTCCCTGAAATTTGATATAATAACGATTTTAAAGAAAACGAGGTAAAAAGGAAGCACAATTTGAGCGACACGATTCACTTGAATAAAAACTTAAGTTACTACAGAGATCTAGCGTGAAAATAGCAATCAGCATTGGCCAAAAACAATACAAACAATGAGAATTTTCATAATGTTGTGTTTAGGAAGGTGAAGTGATGAAAATTCTTGTACACTTTATCTACATTCTACTGATGTTACGATTTTTATTTTAGTTAAACTTGCCTCGTGTCCAGTCTCAGGTATAATATAAAACGTTTCATGGCCATCACCTATCATTCCTCTGAAAAAACAACATTGATATTTCTCATTTCCATATCAAGAAATTTTCAATTAATACGGAAGCAATTCAGCATTTCATTGGGTTTTCCTTTCAACGATGTGTGATTGAAAGTGAGTTACTCACTCACGTTTTTCGACGCCTCAAACAGTGTACTTATTTCTACTTTGCGTTCTCGTTGGCTTAAAGTGATGTTGACATTTATCAGCTGTTTTAGTTGCTTTGACGATGGTTTTAAAACACGCGACTGAAAAGCTCCATGGTGTATGCATTAGCAACCGACACAATATAACATTGTCAATTCCTTGTTTCTTTACTCTCAGGCTGCTTGCAGTAAATGAAACAAATCAAGATAACAAGTCATGCCTTTTCTCCACGCTTCTTATAAAGTATAAACTCCATGGACTAGTATCCTGTTTGCTATTACGAGCTTTTTGTCTTCACATTTCTAAAACGTACATAGCATCTAACTTATCTAGTGAAGATGTCATGCTTGAAATGCGTTAAACAGTAAATCAGCAATAAAACCTCACCTCAACCCATTACAGGTATTCAGAACAACGCGGGAATCTTTCATTCCTCGTATGATGCCTTGATAGTGACAATGATCGTTATCATCCTGAGAGAGAAATGCATACGATGAACATAATGTTGGATGGCCTTCCATCCTCTCCCACCCCACCCTCTTATCTGAAATTCGTATTTTTTTCAATCATGCTAATGTCTTTTATATAAAGCTTAATACTCACCTTTAAATTGACGGATCACCACCAAAAGTTTAACACATTTGCTAATGTAGATAGAGTTTGATGTTATCGATATTTAATCAACTGGCAGAGAGAGAGATTGCATTGGCATTTATACCATAAATTGCTGTTAGCTACCTTCTGAATCAGAGCGATGCTAAGCATCGATATTTTCAGATGTTCAACCAGCAAAAGAGACAGAGATGCAGAACCCAACTACTTGGTGTTATTATGAGGAATGTATTTTGTATTTTTATTTGTAGAAAAAGCTTTCGTCCAAAAAAGCCTCTGACGCGATTTGCACATGAAAGCAAACGTTTACGACTGTATGATCAACCTTGTGTTTTCTAATATGTTCTATAACTTATACCTACCTCTTGTATGACCTCTGTTCCATCATTTTCGAACGTGCGAACGGCGAATGATGAAGGAATTAGTTCTCTAAAGGAGAAGCAAAATAATGAGACATGTTGATATATTAATATACATGAATCAGATCCACACCTAAGAACATAATGAGACTGTAAGTGAATGAAAAGAGAAAACAAAGAAATAAATAGGTATAATATTATGTAAAATGATGAAATGAGCGAGCCAAACGATGACATAAGAAATGAAATGAAGGACAAAAGAAAATAACAACTAGCGAACAAATACACGAATAGGCAAGTAAATTTCAACGATCTTGTAACCATAGATCTTGTTAATAGCATGAAAATAGAATAACAAAATCAATTACTATTCGTCTCCTTCTTACTTATTTATTTCAAGAGTCTGATTCAGTGAAAAAACGTAACATAGGTTTGTCAACAAACATACTTGTTTCGTTTAACATCTAGGGTCCAGTCCTTGTCAAAAGCAGTCAATCGATAAGAGGCATCATCCACGTGACCTCCCTACAACAACGTAACACGAAATTATTATTCATCAAAATGTCTTTATAAAGATCAGTTGTCCAATGTTATTGTTATGTCAATGCATAATATTGTTTGTTAAATAGTGCGCTGAATGGATTACTTGCATCGCAGTCAAAAGTGCATCCAAAGTACGAGTAAAGAACCAAAAAAAATAACGTGAAATTGAACGAAAACAACCTTTTCCGAAGTTGAGAGGTCTTGTTTCTCCCGTCTCCCGTCTACCGTCTACTCGTTCAGGGCGGGTGAGTTGATGGCTGATATCCTTTGCCTCACCTGAAAATGTTAGCAATATCAGTTGCGAGCTGTGATTCAAAAGTACTTAAAGCCAAGAGAAAATTAAAATATTACATTTACATCTTAAAAACACGATAAATAGGGCGTATTTCGAACAAATGTCATAACACCAAACCCAAAAAGCTGCAGCCACGAATCACAAGAAAGGAACTAACTCAGGGGATCAAGAGAGAATTCATAGAAAAGATACGCAAACTAGCTGAAGTCGGAAAACGAGAGTGACCAAATGGCGACTGCTTTAAGTATGAAATAAATCTTGGTAAATCACAAAGCAAAAGAAGCAAAACCAATGTCATCCATAATTACTTTAAAATTGCTCTAAACTGTGAAAGGAAGCCTACCTTCTTGAATCGAGCTCGCGTTATGCAATAACAGCAACAACGCCCAAACGATCAGTGATCTAGACATTGTCTGTTTAACCATAGTCTCCCCTCGTCTTTCAATGGAAAAATTAAAAAGAATTTTTTCAAAATGAGAGATTGTCCAGAGTGTAATTTGGATGCCTAACACTAGCGCAATGCTTTGAAATCGAATGAGGAAAACTTCAAACAGGTTGCATAACAGGAGAAATGGCGACAATCAAAGATAAACTTCTTACGTACCTCTTTCACGGCGGCGAAAATCTCGAAAAACCAAGAAAATCGTGGCTTACTCCACAGTGGGTTTTTTCTTCGGTCTTTATTTCCCTTTTGACAAAGAGAAAATCAAAATTAGTCATTTAAACAGCCAGGATTAATTAACAGATGGTTTTTCAATCACTGAATTAAATGTATGACGTGTCAGGGATGGGGATGGTTTAGGCTTTTCCTGCAATTCCAAAATTCCCCTTTTTTCCTGCAGGTTCAGCTCACCAAAATTAAACTAGTACTAATCTTTAAGGCTGAAGTTCAGAAAAGAGAAATAAGAAAAGGTACTGCATTAGTCGTGCAGTATGTACGTACCTCGAAATTCCCTCGACCCGACTATCCAACTAAAGCTTTGAACCTCTCGAGATTAGCGCAAGGGAGAAGTGAGCTTCACCAATAAACCTACACCCAGAAAAACCCCTTTTCGGATCACGTGACTATGTGGGTTGCCCAGACTTCTTACAGACCGAGTGACGCATTCCACGGCCTAGCGAGGGGTCAAATTAATATATTCAATCAGCTGTCTGTGGAACTTGAAAAATCAGTATCATGATATTTTGTAGTAGATCACGGAGAAAGGATTGTTTATATCATTAAAAGAGAGGGGTTAGTCTATTAATGCTTACTGAGGGCGTGTAGCCACCATGACCAGAAACATTCAAGTTCTCAAGTTATGGTAATTCTATTGTTTCGATTCGGAACAAAAGTAATGTCTTATCGTCAATTTAATTAATTTGTGTTTAGATCAATAGGCCAATTTGAATGCTTAATGAAGGTGCTTTATGCCTTGAAAGAGAAAAATGGAAAGTGAAAACTGAACCTTACTCAATAATATAGGCAAATGTGGAGGATTTTCAGCGATGAGCAGTTTTAAACACGCTAAAACTGTTTACTTTTGCCATTGTTTTGGTTTAGAAAAACTGGTAATTACAAACCGATTTGACACGGTCTAAGGACTTTTCTTGTCAACAATGCTATTCTAGAAGCAATCTTTTTAACTCACCGACTCCCACACAAATGCGGTTGTTACAAACTTAGATCTGGAACAACGTCATTTTAAACTTAGTTCCTTTCATATTTGGACCAAAATAGATCAGTTTGATATCCAATGGATTTTATATGATTTGAATAGGGATAAAGGAAAAAAATAACATAAGAACGATGTTCTACCATCTGTGATTTGAAAATCGCTGGAGCATCGACCCAACAACGCTAAAAAATGCTTATTTCTGTCATTCCTTGGGTTTGAAAGTATCGATCATGAGTGTAATTAAGAAAGGAGTTAAAAATTTTCGGAAGTGGAGACGAACGGATGTGATACGGTTGGTAGAGTGTGTTTATTGAGACTGACACCCCCGGTCTCCCTTGGCGGGAGGAGGGTATTCTCGAAGCCTTTCTTTTTGACTCCCACTCATCCATATGTCGTATCAAACGTACAAAAATTGACGTCATTTTAGACTGAACTACTTCTATTTTGGATAACCGCAAAAAGAGATCAATTGGATGACAAATAAAGTGACTCTGAACTCAGTGCGGGAAAAGAAGGAACAAAAAGTCCAATTAAATTAGAAAATTGAATCAATTCTTGTTTTACGCGCACCTACGTGGATGACGTTACACTCTCAACCGTTGACGTATGAATCAGGACACGGTTTGTGTAAGAAAAAGTTGTTTAGCTCACTTCACTTAAAACTTATACAACGCGCGAAAAGACATAGATAAGAAGCATCGAAGTTCTCTTCGTTGCTCAAGTAAGAAGCGAACTTGAGCTGCATGAAAGCAAGAGTCAACTTCTTACGCGTGGTCCTCGCGCGCGTGTTAGCACAAGCCCCCAAGGATAATGGATTTAATCGGAAAAGAGAAAGCTGCACTCAATTTTCAAAAATTTGGAGAAGGAACTCGCAACTGAGCAAAAATCGTCAAACCTCTCGACAATCTAAGGAAGGAAAAGTGGATTTTCAGGTTTACAGGAGGAAAACAAGAGTCAAAGACAACCAACTCCTATATCAGATACGAGCAAATGCGTCTTCAATTGAACGCACTTGTAAAAATGGTCCATTTGGAACCTTATGTAAGTCGCACATATTTTTCCTCGTATTTTTAATACTTGAATTTCCGAAAATTGTTCCATTCTTTATGGAATTATCTGTGTGTCAATTGACATTCACCATGGAAAGATATCTCTTTTACGCTGCGGCACGAAGACTCTTCGCTCGCAAGAAAAGTCGAATCCTTGAACAAAGCGAATCTCTTTCAACTTAGGTTAAAGCCTTCAGAATACTTACAACTTTATTGGAATTAAGGTAAAAAATTAAATCACGAAGCTCAAGAAAGCCTTAATAAAGTATTTTCACGAACGTGTTAACAGTTTACATGATTTGTTTACCATGCCAGCACCGTTACCCCAAATCAGACATTCTCTACGGTTAAAAGATGCTCTAATATGCTGTCTGAATCACAAGTCACTGTCTCCATGTAAGATTAATGTCGCGAGTTTCGACTCACTCGCTCTGAGTAGTGTTTGGATTTTATTCTCCACACTCAGTAATTTAAGCGATCCTTTCTAGTGTTATAAAGGGATCAAAATTTTGAGGATGAGGGTGAAATGAGGATTCGCTCCTATCGCAAACACATAACTGCTGCATTTCCTTAGATGATTTCTGCAGATGATATGCAGTTTGCGTGGATTAGAGTCCTGTTATCTCAAGATCAAAACAGTTATTATAGCAATAGACACGCCGTGTTAGAGATTTGTGACGCAAGATAGCAGGTAAAAGTTCTCACATGTCTGTTCTTTTACAGGTCTATGCTCAGAAACATAACCTCAAGTGCGTGATGACAAAATATTTAAGATGTCTAAGACCTCAATAATTAATGAGGTGGAGAGGCAGGGGGGGGGGGGGGGAAGTCTCCCACTTCCCCCAACCAATTCTGCAGCGTTTCTCTCCCAGTTCCTGTCTATTCCTCTCCCGTCCTCCGCATCCCGTAACTCGCTTCTACCCTATTTCACAAACTTCCTGCTCTCCGATACAACACAGGACTGAATGGATGTCATGGAATAGAGAGCCCAACGCTCATCAGCTTCCCATGAAAACTGAATAAAAGCGAGAAAATTATTTCAGGTGGTGTTTCAGTGAACCTCTCAGTAGAACCACAAAATAAATGGAGAAAGTCTACACCATTCATTACAATTTTTCCCCTATCGATATAACCGAGACTCATACAGAGGGTCTGAGGAGAGACAGAAAATCCCAAGAATTCTTTCCAATTTTTACTTCAAAAGGTTACATCGACTTTGTGGGCCATGATTTTCAGGGCTGCCTTGATTTACAATGCATCTTTGACCACGTCCTCGTCTTATCCAGCGGAATACCGCACATTCCTTACAATACTAACATTGTTTTCAAACCTTTTATTTGCATGTAATCATGATAATTACATTTTAACATGACTAAATTTCCTTTCCCAACAATAATACGCAAGTTATCTACGCTCACGTATGTTTTAAAACAACGAAGTATGTTGTAAGTTTTGTCACGGGTGTGATGCGAAGCAAAACTTTTCGTCACCCACGAGGAATTGTACTCCGATTATGAACAATGCTTAAACGACCAACGATGCCAAACTTACTTAGAATACCAACAACTTACTGTTTCTTCAATTATTTCCCTCTTTCCTTTTTCGGTTTTAAAAATGCTCATTATAATGCTTAAAATTCTTGCATAACCAACTTAGAATACCAAAACTGTATGAAGCAAATACTTCGGCTCCATCTCGGTTCAACCGGATTACTACAATACAAATATTAATCTGGTTTCCCGCAGATAATCTCCTTGGGGTTACCTTTGAAAAGGATCTCCATCCTTCTGCTGTCTCAAGCTTATAATTTACGATCGCTGAATCATTGAAAATACGTATGCCCAAGATTTCGGTGCCGGCCCCTATGGGAAATAACAGTATGTTCTCAAAAAGGGAAGTATAATTTAATGCAAACAATGGAGGATATGATTTATAAAGAAAGAGAATTCTCAAGTTCTTTGACTTTGGACACTGAACAATTAAATAAACCCCACACACAGAAGTTTTCAGCAATGAGCTCACAAAGGTATTTTTTCAGCTTCCTGCCCTCTGCTGCAAGACACGGCAGAATGGATGTCATGGAATAGAGAGCCCAACGTTTGTTAGCTTCCTATGAAAGATGTGCTGGCCCCTACGGGAAATGACAAAATGTATTTAAAACAGGAAGTATAATTCAATGCAAACAATGAAGGGTATGATTTATAAAGAAAGAAAATTCTCAAGTTCATTGACTTTGGACACTGAACAATTAAATAAACCCCAAACACAGACGTTTTCAGCAACGAGCTAACAAAGGAATTTTTAATTCCCGGGGAGATGTCATGCAATGTTGATTAAAAGTTTCTGCAAAATTATGAGTGACTGTTTTATGACACATACTGGTGTTATTTGTACGCTTAAAAATTCCTTAACTCCATTTCACATTTCAGTGTCTAAAGTTGAGCATCTTTAAAACCAGGTAAAAATTATAAGAATATGGTGATTTCGTGCTAGTGGACAGCTCGTCGTTTGAGCAAAATCTTTTCGTCCTCTTAGAGGTAAAATTATTTTTTGCTTGTTAACTTTTTATTAGCCTCTTCTTTAGTTTGTTAGCTCTGATAGACAATTTTGAAGGGATTAATTATCTACAGAGCTATAGGAAAGACAAAGTAATGCATTGCAGTGCCTTATTTTCAATCAAGCCTAGCATAAAATTATACCCTGAATTTTTTTCTTTCTTCTTCAATGTAAATAATTTTTATTTAGGGTCCACTTATAGGTTTATCAAAATTGACATAACTAGCACTTGATTCTCGGAGAGGCTGAAAGGAAAAAAACATGTACTTTTAGCGGGAAATGTTTTCATAATATAAGTTTTGTAGTTTCAATTATTTCACAAAAGAGAATTAACCTGGATTTCCCGGATCTCTCTTCGTCAAATGCAGGCCAAGCAAACTCGTATCGGCCATAGCATGGCGGTGCTTCACAATGCATCATTCGATGATTCAACGGTTCTCTTGCCAGCCTTTAAACTAAAAAAAGAAGTTTCCTAACGAAAAAAAAGTAAAATCCTAGGTTATGTCCACCAGGGGTAGAGGAAATAATTTTCAATTGCAATCAACTAAGATTATTTTGCAAAGGGATGTTTCCCCAGTTCGTAGCGGATATCATGGAGCGGTTAAACACTCTTCGCATGAAATCATCACCAATCGGTTCAAATCATACCTAAAGCTCCTGTCAGATGCCATCCAATATTGATAACGTTGTGGAAAGATTGTCGCTAAAGATTACACGAAGAAGTGCTGGTTTATGTGCTTATGGTCAAATTGTACTTATTCAATTTCAAATGACACTTCGTAACATGAAAGACCTTTCATACTAGCTAGAAAAAGTAAAATAAAGCATCCATTTTCGTGCAGTATTACATAAAAAGAACCGTGGTAGATGCATTGGGTAATTTTGGGGTGACGTATTGAGAACCATTGCAGCAATTCTCTCAAATAGTTAGCAAAAATAACACCAAGTACCTGCTGTATAGGCTCTGACATCTATCGTCTGTACCATAATAGCTAGTCCAACCAGTTTATAAAAGTGAGCCTCTTTAGAGCAAGATTTTCCCAAGAGTTTTCAGGGGCAGACTTTGATTGGTTAAACTGAGATTAAACAGCGAAGGAACGAATCAGAAGCACTCCTAAAGAATACGTCAGCTTGTATTGAAATTTTCAGCCTTTGTGCTGTAGATTCCGTGAAAAAGCTTCGCAGTTTTGAACTTCGCAGCGACCGCCCGTCCACTAAAAAGGTAGTTAGAACGTGTTCGTGTTGTTACTTACACTAATCATATGCACTAGCTCTAAAAGAAACTTACAACCGGCCGGGAACGATCTTGTTGTTCGACTGGGTGATTGTATCGGACTGTTCGTAGTTTTTAAATAAATCTGTTATCATTAACGATGCAGGTAATCGCTAACAACCTGGGCAATATTAATCAGAATTGCAAAAAAAAAAAATTGTATCTATGCGTCTTTAAGTAATAGAGCTCGGAGGCCTCTTAATGTAGACCGATGTAATGCCGTTATATGGGTCTACGAATGAAAATGCATGGATGCATTTCAAAAAAAAGCATTTTTCATCAAAGAAAGCGCATCTTTTTATTTATCGCTTTTTACCTTACAAGTCGCTGAGTAAAGTCAGGACATCGGAATTTTGTCATGCAATTCACGCAGTGAATCACGCGGTAAATCACGCGGTGTTGAGAAACTGAAGACAAACCGTCTCTTGAACGAATTTGTCTCCTCGCCTCCGCATTTGCTTTCTCCCAAAACTAGTGATCGAAGACTAATAGAACCACTCATCCGTTGACAACAGTGTGAAATAAGGAAAAAAATTGTTCATTTAATTTATTGGGGCACAACAGGATAATTACAATTAAGAGATCATCGCATCATTAATTCAAACTATCATTCTATCTGCTTTCCTTTATTTGTACTTCGATTTAAAACAGCCACGTTGGTGCCTCGATCGAATACTGTTTGCCAAAAGCATAGGTTGTATACTTCTCTGTCTGCTTAATGTGTTGAGAATCAACGCATTTTAACGAAATAAGCTTTAAAGTTCTCTAGTTTGACAATTAGGATGTATAGTGTTGGCTGCTTTTAGCTGCATATTTCCTTAATTTTGATCAATTAATTTGATTAATTTGGTAAAGAAGGAGGCACTAAAGCGTGTCGCGATTTCTAGTAAGTGTCGTTTAACCGAGTCAGTGAAAGCTTTCCATCTATTATTTTACTTCAGTAAGCTTTTCCGCTTAGAACTAAGAATTATTTTAGGCGTAAGTATTAGACCAAGCAGAAGAAGACCATTTCATTTTCTTGCATTTTAAGTTCCTTTCAATTGAGTCACATTTCTATAATTGATCATGGAATACTGATTTGATTAACTCCACAAGGTAGCGATCCGGCATTTCATCCACCTCGGTATACCATCTTAAAATGTTTATGGTCAATCTCGGGGGCATTATAAATTACTTTCAGCTAATTCACCGAGGCAACTCTCTCCTTGATCTTGGAATTTTTTGATCGTGGGATTTTTCTGAAAGGTAAACAGTAAAGCTTCTGCTGCGATCGAATACTTCATGTTTAGTACGTCTAGCATAAACATACCTTATCAAGATAAGTATGCAATAGTGCCAGTTTGGCAGTAATGATGTAAAGTGTTGGACAATTTCGCATGCATATTATCCGATTGATGTCCGCTTCAGTTGGTTGCACAATTGAAAAGTATATGGGTCGCCGACGAAGTAAAGAAGAGTACAAAATGCTTGAAGCTGTTCTCAGAAGTACATCCAACCGTATCGCCATTTCTGAGAAATTCCGTATTATTATGTCATCTAACCGATCCAAAAGAGGCTTTTACTTTACTTTTTAGTTCAATTGGTTTTGTCCGTTCCAAGCTGAGACTTTTGTTAGGCCCAACTCCATTGTTAGCTGTCGGTAAGACAAGTGAAAATTACTAACAAATCGTAGTTACCGTTTACTTTCACGATCAAATCGTTATTGTTTTTGAGTATCAGATATATAATCATTTCTCTAAAAGTAGGTGACTTGTCTGTTCTCTCAAGATTGCCGAGCATGTAGCTTTCTCTCTGTTCACCCTTTTACTTATGGCTCGATAGATAGGTTTTTATTCGTCTGTATGTCTGTCCGTCTGTCTTTCTAAGTGGCCGGTTTTTTAGACAAGCTCCTGAATAACGTTTTGTCAGGTAACGGATGACTTATCAACTTCTATTTCCAATAGTATGTCCATCTGTCTGTCTGTTCGTCTGTCTGTGCGTCCTTCTGTTTGTCCAGTTGGTCCATCGGTCGGCCCTTCCGTACGTCCGTCCGTCTGTTCATCTGTCCGTCTGTCTGTCAAACTGTAACTGTAGGTCAGTCTGCTTATAGGACTGCTGAATACTTCTTTAACTGTGGATCACTGACTAAACGTTGAGAATGGATGGCAGATTTTTCTTACCAAGATAATAGGTGCATGAATAGTAAATATAATAATGTTAATAGCTTCACGGCTTCCTCAGTCCTCTCTTAAAGTACATAAACGACATCGCATGCCACGAAAGGAAGAGACAAATAATCATTTTGTTCTCTCTCACAATCGTGTTTTGTTTTAAGGGAGATGTAAAGATATAACTACTTCCTCAAGCCAGGTAAAATCTGAAGCTGGTTGAATACACCATTCTCTATCACTTTGATCGTTATTGAGAATCGAGAGCTCTTTTCACCTTAAAATTGACGCGCGGGAAATTGGTAATTATTTTCTCCAATAGTAGCAATTCTGCCATTCATTCTCGAGGACACATGCAAATCCCGGCCAAATTAATTGCTGATATCTGCAAAATTTTCACGCCAATCCTCTCGCTTTTGACATACAGATGGGCTAGTATCTGGTCCAACCATGCCATACGCTAGATTAAAAAAAAAAAAAAAAAAAAAGAAACCTTGTCATTCGGTATTTCGTATTTTTGAATTCAACCCAGTCATACCATTTCTCCAGTCTTCCTGAAAGTGATTTTCTGACTAAAACGATGACAAGAAGAGACCATAGATAAGAAAAAATTTACGTCATAACAACGGAAGTCCTACATTGTTCTTTATCCCGAAACAAATACCGTTCCGTTAGGGCTGAGACGCAGGCGTTATGCGCTGATCGACTCGAAGCTTCAACATCCCCCCCTCCCAACCCAGGCACCTACGGGAAATTGACTGTCGTCTGTGCTTGGTAGTGGAGAGTTTGAACCTTGCCTGGGCGGGGTGGAGAATTTGAGCCGGAAATGTCAAGTCTTTCCAGTGGAATACAAGTTTATTTTCTTGAAATATGGAGGTGTTTAAGGTAAAGAGCTCATTTTTGCGAGCGATGGAATAGCTCACAAGAAAACGTCTAAAGGTCTAGGTTTTAAAGCTTGGTCAATGAGTAGAAAGTCACGGTCTGCTGAGTTAGTCATATCAAAATAGTTGACCACCAAATCCGGCACTTGGGTAGGGCATTTGAACGCGAATTTGGCCCCAGGAGCGGGAATTTCAACATTGTAGCAATCTTCAAGAGTTTAAACACCCGCAGACCAAAAAAAGAATAAATAAATTAATAAATAAATGCAAAGTAAATCACAAAAACTTTGAGCTTACCTTTAGATTCCTTTGAGCGCACACCACGAGAAAATGATTATTAACGAAGTGACTAAAGTTGCTCTCTGCAAGAAATGGAAATAATTATGTAAATTTTGTTGGCTTCATAAGATAATGAACAAATTTCCACAAGAGTTAACGATTGAAATACACAATATGATAAACGTACCGCAACTAAAGCCAATCGTCTTTTGCTCAAGCCAAAGTATTTCTTTTCCTGAAAAGCAACGACTGAATCCGCAGGCATGTCTTTTTCAAAGGTAGGTCCGGATGTCGTTAACTTAGAGGAAAATCTTGATGCTCTTGAAACCTTATCACATGGGTCTCTCGCCTGATTAGCACAGTATCTTGTTTGGATTTCGCTTAACGACCTCTTTAACGAACACAACCGTTTATCAAATCATCTGCCGCTTATGGAAAATGATTAGTTCAATTAACATGTTGATTTTCCTCATGAAAACGAATAACTGTTATTGATGGTGTATACTTTAACCATTTACACCCTAACACTATAATCTAGGTTCGTAGAAAAGGTTGTGGTTATTCATCGTGGTGAATAGCAATAAAGGTAAGTTTTTCGTTTGTCTCACGATGTAGTCACGTGTGATGTAGATCGCGACGTTTCGACTGCATACTGCTAGTCTTCTTCAGGCGATGAGGTCGACTGGTCATGCGTAATCTTATAAAGCATGATGCTCTGCTGTGATTAGTTGTTTTTCAACAGCTCTGATTGGTGTATTTCGATCCTTGCTGATCAGTGATTTGCTCGGTACGGGCGAGTCGAATGTCTCGATCGTACTCCTTAATTCTGTCTTGCATAGGTCTTCCAGTCTCTCTGATGTATACCTTGCCCCATTCACGGGGAATCCTGTAAACTACGCCATCTTGTTTAGCCGGGTCGATGGCTAAACAAGGAAATTGTCCGGTGGTTTACTTAAAATTGTGATTGGGACTATAACAGTAACATATGGTAATATCAAAATCTGCCGGGGTTACTCTGGACAACGGACTGTACGTAGAGGATCTGCAATGGTGAGATAGATTATGTTGAATCTATTCTATTTCAAAGCGAGGGGATTTCTCGAGCAGATACAGGAAACCTGTCTTTCTGATGTTAAAGAAGGGGTGGTTTATGAAAAACTGAATCCCAAGTCAAGAGTTTTTCACAGGTCCCAGACACAAATTTAGCCATCCATCAACGGTTGTGAAAGTGTGCAAAATAAGTAACATACAGATACGAGTTTTGGCTTAGCTTCTCCCCCACCCCTCCCCCCTCTCTTTACATAGGAAAGCCTGTTTACTATGGACAATACGCCGCATGGACCTAAATAATACATTGTGACTATCAGAAATGAACTAGATCCGAGTAAAGGGGGTAAGCTTCCAAAGAAACTGTAATGCTGAGTCGGTGGGGGATATTACAAGGTAATTATATTGGTTTTAACAAACTGAGTTGATGAGGTGAATTGGCCTCCGTAATGCTGGAGTTTCTAAAGCTGACGACTCTAACGGTGCGTCTATTCCGTCGTTTGGAAATGATCCTTGGTGCATGTGCATTTATGCAGAATGTGAGCGTTTTAACACAACCGATAAGATTGGAAGTATTAAAAAGAGGTTCCCCCCAACAACGAAAGAAAAGCAAGGAACTTAGAGGCCAAAGTTATATCTGTTTAGTGCAATGAAGATTATTCACTTGCTCCTACGCCCACAAATTTACTTCAGTTGTCATAGGGACACAAAGTAAACGAGTCACTTTTCGATTTAAGCAAAAAAAAAAAAAAACGTTTCAGTTTAATTGGCAACAAAAATGTGTGCACTCATGTACGTGTCCAAAGGGTTCAAGCGTAGGCCACTAAATGAGGGTCTTAATGGGGTTAACTGTCGCCGTAAAACGAAATAAAAATCTAGGCGTTGAAATCGACAAATTTGTACTGTTAGTCGTAAAGAAGCTAACCGTAAAATTTTTGATATCAACGATGCGTCTCTGAAAATGTCATAATCTTAAACTGGTATGTACCTTATCTTGTGATCACTGTGGGAAAACAGAAAAACACTCTATATCAACTTAACAGCAACTAGATCTGGAATTACCCTTGTTGCTTGACTCTTATGGTAAAAGTGAGCGAGCAAATATGTTTCAGAACACAGTCCGAAGTTTTGGCTCGATGATTGGAAACACGATGAAACCGGAATTCAAATATATATATGAAGGAGTATAGTTTATACCATTGATTCATTGTTATTGATTAATGTTATAAATTTTTCCGAAAGGCTATGCAGGGTACCATTATATTTATGGCTGTTACTAATACTGTGGAGTTTCAAAGTGTAGCAGACTTCAGTATCATGTGAGACCTTGCGAGAGCTGCCACCTGGCTCAATAAGCGCTATGTCCTACCCCGTTTGATTTATTGAAAATAGTTCTGTGAAGGTATTTCAAAAACAGTTTCCCTTAATATTTCGTGATTTATGATCCTTAGTAATCAACTCCCTCTCTAATTATTCTTGTTCTCGTTTTTGTTCTCTCCTTGTCGCTTTTTTCCTTTCCAGGAGAAATATTTTCTACAATTTATTTCAACACATGCAATAGGGTACGCTAAGTTGTTTAAATGATATTTCATGCTGCACGTAAACTAAACAATAGAGGAACACACGAGTTAGACAAAGACATTTATGTTGAACAATAAAAGGTAGAGGAGAATGAATGGGTTCCAGGCTTAAACAGATGATGTAATCCTCGCTCCGCTCTGTTTCCTCTACAACAACTGCAAATCAAGTCACATTTTCCTTTGAGAAAATCAGCCCTTTTCCTGAGGAACGCTTGCAGGTCGGGCTTCGGACGGGATATTTCCTAATCATTGAAAATCCTCAGGGGAGCAACTCACTTAGAAATATCGTCGAATATAGGTTTTGTTACCAAGACTATACTTAGATTACAGTCAAGATGTAATCCTGAACACAAGTAAAGATATATCCCCAAAAATGTTTAAAACGTTTTCTCTACACCCTTGGCTACTGAAGCTTATATCGTAATTAAAAAAGCCATGATTACACGATACAACAATAAATTCTAACATACTATTGGATAAATAAGACTAAAGCTTGTTCTAAAACATCAGTTGGTTAGCTTCTTGAATAAAAGTTTCCAACTCCATACCAAGATTACAGTTAAGATTAAACCCTGAATACTTGTAAAGATGTAACTCCAAAAATGTTTAAAGCTTTGCACTACAGCCTTGGCTACTGAAGCGGAGCAGATTACATCGTAATTAAAAAAGGTCATGATTACACGATACAACAATAAATTCCGAAAAACCATTGGATAAATAAGACTAAAGCTTATTCTAAAATATCAGTTGATTAGCTCCTTGCATAAGAATTTCCAACTCCACATCAAGATTACGGTCAAGATATAGCCCTTATTACTAATAAAGATATAACCCCAAAAATGTTTAAAGCTTTGCACTACAGCCCTGGCTACTGAAGCAGAGCAGATTACATCGTTATTAAAAAAGTCATGATTACACGATACAACAATGAATTCTAACATACTATTGGATAAATAAGACTAAAGCCTGTTTCTAAAACTTCAGTTGATTAGCTTCTTGGATAAGAATTGCCAACGAGATTAGTTACCACGTTGATGCTCATCATTTACAGTGATGATAGAGCAGAAATGTTTACTTATCGCCAAAGAACACTTCTTGGTATTCTTCGTGATCTTCCTCCTCATATTTTTCAACTTTTTCGTCGTCTTCATATTCTTCTTCCATCTCATCGTCTTCCTCGCTCATATCGTCTTCATCATCTCCAGATTCTCCTCCTCCTCCTGAGTGTTCGGGATTCTCTTCACCTGTTACCAAGGGAAAAAAATAGTTCCACATATATATTTTACTTCCAAGATCTCATTAGTAGTTCTTCTTAATGTCTGCTTTACTATTCTAGTGACGTTAGTTAGACTCGTCAAGTCATAGTTATCGTATTACAATCAAATGTTACAGCAATAAAACATTATCAGAACGTTTCAACTTCTAATCACTCTATTTTAAAGTTTTCACTGAGTGGTCATAATACCGAAACAAAAATTGCAATTCTTACGGCAGTTCTTAGACACGTAGTAGGCAGACTTTTCGCAATGAGCATTCAATGCCCAATACTTGCCATTCTTGTTGCCATTACCTCACAGCTTTAATTTTATAAGGAATTCAGTTTAAGGGTCGTCCTCTGAATAATCAGACTGGGTTTGTTTATTTTGCCAAATACAGCAAATCATAAACTTTTTTCAGGAAAATCTTGGCTTTATCGGTTTCGCACATGGACAGTCTGCCAAATTTTGGTGGCCGCACGCAAATGATAATATATTGAATTCAGAGATTCTTATATATAAGAATCACGACTGTGTAATAGATGAAAAACTGGCCTTTTGGAGATAACAATCCGTTCGGTCGGATTTTGGAGATGGCGATGCTTGATGACAGTCATGTTTGGAAGCGTCGCGTCTTTCTCTGTAGTTTCGCTCGCTCATTTGTATATTGATATGATTTAAAATGTCAAATTGCTTTTCTTCCATCTGCTTTACACCCTATCTGAGATCTGGGTCATATAAATAAAACCAGGGGACCACTCACCCCAGGCTCCGTCACGTGGAGTCAGTTCTGCACAAGGAAGTGCGAAGCGCAAGAGATATTAGCAGATATCTCTCACTAAGAAAAGAAAATCTGAATATCATAGAAAAAACCCTGGACTCTCACCTGACGTACAACCGTTTCTGGGATTAAATCCTCCTTGGCAGTGGCAAACCTTTTTATTAGTGCAGACCTAGAAACATTTTGTAATGATAAAAATTTGAGTGAGAAAATTCTTTATGACCAGTGAAATTTCTTGATTCAAGTTACACTTATACATTCGAATTCACATTGCACTGCTTTTCATTCAATCACATTGAGCTCACTTTTCAAAGAGACATCTTAATATCTTATGTCAATAACTTAACTAGGCAAGCTCTTATTAACAGAGCTTCCAAGTCAGAAACAGAAAAAATTCTGCGAATGATGCCCGAGTCAATAACAAATATCAGTTCGTTGAGAATCCACATGATTATTGTTTTTTCTGATAGCTTTTCATTCCATGCAAATTACATACAGTTAACTGGGAACAAAAATTGAATTTCCCTCGCACAATGGTGTAAACCTTTAAATGCGTAGAATTTCCCGGCAAAACCTGGAAATATTAGCTCCTTTTTTTATGCTTCTCACGAACTCAACATTAAGAATTACTTACCCCTCTTCCCGCACACTCTTTGTTGCCGACCACTGGACACTTGCCAACCAGATTGAGAGAACTTAGTGACTGGCACTTGTTATTGATACACATCTTAAACAGACATAGACAGGAGTAAACTTTAGGACCAAGGTAAACATGATAACCCGGAAAGAGGGTTCACAGTGTATTTATATAGACAGACAGCGTATTGTGGAGAGGTGGAATAGTGCGGAGGTTGGATGGACATGAGATAACAGACTCACATTTGTTCTTAGAAGGACACCGAAAGTACTCTTCACCAAGTATTAACCCAGAACTTATTTTTCCAAAATTATATTCTCCATGTTTATAGCAATCTTTTTAACATGGAACTCTTCTAACTAGAACTCTTGTGACCTAATGGTTGACGTTCTTCCATACACTTCTTACGATGAATTGATTGTAAAGAAAAATGTTCCCTAATGTGAGATGTAGCGGGGCAAACACGGAGTATGACAGGGGTCGGCTTTTTTGCCAAACAGCTTTGTATTTATGAAACAGGAACGTTCTAAGTGTTTGAGATTGTGTTTGGATATTAATTAACAGCCTGCATGACAGGACGAATCCGGGAAGGGTATTAAAAAGAGGGCAATGGTATCCTACCTTATTGCGTCCACATTTCGTTCCATCTCTTACCATTCCCAGTCCAATACTGTCACCACCTTTCAGTTGTACAGCACTGTGTGAAGTAAAACCGCATTTGACTACGTGTTTTGGCATTACTTGAAAATATGATCCAAGAGAGATAAAACAGTTTTTTTTGTCAATCGTTAGTTTTAATGGTTTCGTTTCCAAAGACAGGTAAGGGAATTGAACAGAAGGCATCTAATGGAAGTTTAAATATGGATTTACTCGAAAAACGAAATTCCTAAAAGTCAAATTGCAAAGTCAAAGTCAAATACCACGAGTCTCGCGTTTTGAAACTCTTCCTTATTATCTAGCTTACGATAGGCACTTTATATGTTGACCCCTTTTTCTCAGAGAAACAAAAAGAAAGTAATACTAACTTGCATTTTTTCCCGGAAGGCAGAATTATTTTTTTGTCTCTGGCCCGTCCATAATCAACAACAGGTTTTTTTCTGCTTTCGTCCGCTTCACATTGCAGCTGGCCGCATAAAACATCGCTTCGAGAAAATATATTGATTAGTTGCTGCTGAGCTAAGTACTTAAAACACCTCCTTACACAGAACGTAAGAAACTCTATTTACCAGTTAAAAGGACTTAAATGAAATCCTTCATAGGTCGAGCTTGAAGACTCTTGTTAATGGTTAAATCAGACATTTTTCATCTTTTTTGCTCATGAAACGAAATCGCTTTTTTAATAAAACCTTAAGATGCTTCAATATGTAAAACAAAGAGTTATGTCATCTTCTTTTGGCTGTTTATCGAGCGCTCTTTTTGTAGTTTGTAAAGTACTCTTGATAAGCTGACTAAAAAGAATGTCATGTACCTTGCAGCACATCTCTTTTTGGTGTTTGGATCACATGTACCATATCCTCCAGCCTCAGTGTTCAGCTTGTCATAGCATCCGTGGTCAGCGTTTTTGGCGGCTGCAATAGATCGAGTTAGTATTAAATGAGTAAGGAGGGTATTTTTTTGTAGAAACAGTGGTACTGCGTCGTTAAGGTTAAAACAAGGTAATTTGTTTTTATCGACTGAGTTGATACTGTAAATTGGCTACCGGTAGAGAGTTTCTAAAGCTGACGTTTCGAGAGTTAGCCCCCCGTCGGAGCGCAGAAAGACGTCAATTAATAACAATTGAACCTAGAGGTTTTTAGCATCCAAATTTTCTCATTGGATGGTTTTTGGTCTAGCTCCTGTCGGGTGTATTCGTAGTGTCGTCTATTTTAGTATTTAACTAAAAAAAACGTCATGTTTGAAATAATTCATGTACCTCGAAGAAAGACCCCTTTATTTAGGAAAGAAAAATTGAATTGGCAACTTAAAAGGATTGTAGATAACATACAAATACTTAAATAATATTTGATAAATTGAAGTAAAGGCAACTAGTGTGGTATCAAAACGCTAGATAACATAAAAGAAGAAAAAAAATGGGCACATTTACTTACTAGCTCCCCATAAGTCTTTACACTGAGTGTCAAGAGTTTCGCTGCACTTTCCAAGGTAACAGAAGGACTGAGATAGGAAAGAAAATGAGGGCGGTTTTTAGAAAATAGAAAGACAACTAATTGTGAGTGATTACAACATCCTTAGCTTACATCGGATTTTTTTTCGTCACCACTCTGAGCATACGTTTTCCACCGCCGGCCATCAGAACTGTAGTGTAAGAAGAAGCCGGTCACCCAGTCGTACCAGTTTCCACGTCCTTGCATCAAGATTTTACTGACGGTTTTAACCTATAATTTTAAAAAGACGAAAAGGCAATATAGAAAAGACCATACATTAATGAAACAGCTAAGTTAAAAATGTTTAAGGATGATCAGTTATGTTAAGGTAGCTCTCCTCAAAACGTTTAAACAAGAACTAAATCATGAGTTTCCTTACGATATTGTAAAGGGCAATAAATTTAATTTACTAAGGCGCTTGTGCTGAGTAAGCTTCTTGCTATCTTTCCTTATATTCTGTTTTTGTATTGTTCACAAACTATCCGACTATTCTTATCTACTATCAAAACGTACCTTTCCCAGATCAACTTGTAGATATTCGGTTTTGCTTTTGGCTTTGGCACACCAGTATTTTTTTCCTTTCAGCCTTGCATACTTGGCGAATTCCTCAGCTCTCACTGAGGAAGCAGTAATCTGGCGGTCTTTGATTTCACCGTTCTGCATTCCAAGTGGCTCCACACAATCTATAAGTATATGATTTATAACTATGTACTATATTGAAAGGAAAGTATATACCAATTTTCTTAACTCGAATTTAAGTCCTTGAAAAAAGTTGGATGCTATGTATAGGGTGTAAGGCGCCAAGAAGGACCAGTATCTCTCCCACACAGCAAAAGAGGGCCCACCCAGGGCTTGAAAGAGGACCTTTTCTATATACCGTTGTATTAAACACGAGGCCACCGCTTTTCTCGAACTTATACCTAAAAGGTGTGATAAGGGGCAAAAAATTGTACCTTGTTTCCCGAAAAACAGTTGTAGCCTTTGCTCTTCGCATCCAGACCACAGTACCATCTGTCTCCCGTTTCCTGGCCAGGCTCCAGAGGTATGGATACATCTGCCAGATTTGGCGTGCTTTAAAGATCGCCCTATTAAGTAAACAAAAAAACAAAAGAACTAGCCATCAGAAAAAGAAAAAAACCAAATGAAGTTTAATTGAAATACCTTCAGATTGATATGCGGTGAAAATTTTCGTGGAAAGTGACTATTTCTAGGGATTTTATGAAATGTTGGAAACCTGAGTTCTGTAGCCGTACACGAGGCAACTGTTTATAAAACTGTCTTAAAACTTTTTGTCTTAAACTGGGAAGCGAAATTAATGGGTTTTGGCTCAATGAGAATCACGATTTTAATTCCACTCTGGCAAACACCCAATACAATTTTCGTAAGGATTCCTCCAGCCTCCCCCCTCCAGAGTACGAAACCAACAGAACTATAACCCCAAGAAACACGAACATTGATGGAAACCACGTTACCCTACGATCCAAATATATCTTTTCCAATTTATTAATAAGGTGAATATATGTACCTCTTTGATTGTTGAATGCATTATCAGTTCGAGAGCTGGACAATTAAGAGGTAATATAAATTTCTTTGGACTTACCTACGACTCGTAGAAATTTCGAGTCTGCAACTTTACAAGTCCTGCTGACAACAATCTTTGCACCATTATGCGTCCCGCCATTTTCGGGACAGACCAATTTCCCACTGCAAGCGTGGCGTAACAATCCGTCTTTGCCACGCGTGAATTGAAAATGTCTCTCTGAGCACCTGCTACCGGTTACAAATATGATGGGGTCGTTGTCACGTGGGGAACAACTCTTGCTTGATGGAGTCAGACAAAAGTCAAGGTTGTATGACTTTATCGGTGAAGGGGCAGTTGGCCTTACTGTCAAAACGAACATAAAGAAACATGTTAAAACAGAATGGTTATTTGACTTCGGGACCCATGTTTGCGCCATCTTCAGTCTTCCTACTTCAACTCATAAGACATTGCACTGTTGATCTTCATGGTTTACAGAACACGTCATGGCACAATGACCACAAGTGTCTGGTATATATACAACAGTGTTGAGTAGGATTGTAGCATACCATTACCTTCATCCGCAGAACATCCCATGAAGTCGGTCCTTAGACAAGGCCAGCCATTCCAGTATTGAGGATTGATACGAAGATATCGAGCGTTGACCATAGGGTTCAAGTCCCTTGCGACCACACCATAGAAGTTAGTGTTTCCATGTATAACCTTCAAATAATTTCAGAAAAAATCCATGATTGACACAAGGACTTTCTTCAAAGAAATTAGAATGTAACTCGTAGGTGGCAAAATTTATCTTCACAACCCAAATTGCAGACAGGAGTACACAGACTCAGCGGTGCTCACCGGCTTATAGTCAAGCGAGTTAGATGTACACGGATTTAAAAGGAAAAAAACAAAGAGAAGTTAATGTAAATCTGTTTTTTCATGCTATGAATTACTTGGTTTTTTTCCAAACCATTATCGTGGAAATAACCAAACGAAAAGAAAAATTGCAGAGGAAACGAATCACATCGAAGACCGACGAGATTAACACAAAATGAAAGGTATATGACGAGTAGTAGGTAGTATTCTTCGTTTGAAATGAGTGCTGGTCACCTAGTTATGCACATTACTGGTAAATTAATAATATTTAGAGGCAGAACTTAGTGGCACTTCTGTAAAAGTGAAAAACGTTTTGAACTATGTAACATGCTCTCTCTCTCTGATCATGAGAAACGTACGGTTTTCGCCTGGCTGCATGGATATCCATTAATGATGTAAGTATCCTCAGGACACTGAAAGAATGAGAGTGATCAACTGTGAAGCTTCTTAAACTTGGCAATTAAGCAACATTGGGGTTTGCTCTTGAAGTAATCTAAAGTAACAATTCTTTTATCGATATTAAAACCCAAGCTATGTTAGACATGAGTGATACACTAAGACACTGACCCCTACGCTAGTGTACAAGTATTGTGATTTAAAAATTCACACACACACGGCTGGTGGTAATCTCGGCAGGTGAATTGATAAAGTTATGCACATAAATTTAGCAGCTAACATTCTGACCATTTCTGGCGCCGTGTGTTCGTTTTATTTTTGACATAACAAAGTGCAATAACATATTTTTACAACCTCACACTTGATAGCTACTACTCGGTGGTTTTTATGACACAATAATTTCTGAGTCAAATTCTCTATTTGCTTACGTCTCTTGAGGAACCAGTGCAATATTCTGGAACATCACAATCAGTTTGGACTCCACGACATAACGTTCCTCGTTTCTTAAACTAAACGAGAGTCAGAATACGCCGTTAGATCGCGTAAAGCACAAAGAACCATAAGTTTCAAGGATGAAACACTTTGATTTATCTGTTATAACTATTTTGGATCCTATACCACGCATTTATAGCGAGAAAATTGATCTTTTATGCAACTTAAATAACGTTATTTCTTCCTATGGTGTAGTTTTTTATTTCCTTCTGCAAGTATACCCTAAAAATATAAAGTACGTTTGCTATCTAACCGTACAGGTGCGCCTGTGTTATCGTATTTTCATTCATAATCGAAAAAAGTAGATAATGTTTTGACTTGTGGATGATAATCAAGTAAAGAAAAGCCCTTGCACGTGGGCTGCAATTGAGGGAATACCAGAAAAAAAAGAATATAAAATCCAGACCAATATTCTACTTAAAAGGGCACTTTCCCACAGCAGCTGTTGTCAGTTCATCCTAATCCTTCTTTAAATTTCATCCAACGCTCAACGCTTCTCAGTTTCATGAGCCCGTAATGTTGAAGGGATTATTGATTATTTTGTTACCTGGCAGTTCTTGCAGCATGAGTGATGTAAGTCACTGCACTGTGATTCCTTTTTAAGGACACAGTTGTGAGGTACACAGCAAGGATCTTTAGCCTGGCACATCTGAGGAGATTAAAAACCGTTTTCATCATTCCTGATCGTGTCCGAAGAATGAACGTTGTCACGTCGTGAAAGTAGTCAGCTATTGTAAGTGTTAGACAATTTAACCCTTTAACTCCCAAGATCTCATTTGTAATTCTCCTTGCTGTCTGCCATATACTTCTTGTGATGTTAGAATTTGGTATTTGATTAACTAAAAATCCCCTAGATAATATTTTTCCTTATTCTCATCACTTGTCTGCTTTATATTGTAAGGATAAATTCTTCTTGGTCGCCCATGGGAGTTACAAGGTCAATATGTCCTTACGATGACATTAGCCTTTGCAAAGAAATCACAATAAATCCCATGCTAAAGCAATTTGAATAAACACAAAGCAATTTATCGCAAATGCTTTCAGAACAAAATTTTTAAACCCGAACTCTCTAAAAAGGAATATTTCTCAGATCATTACCATTTTTACTAAAGAATTCATCACTTTTATGAAATTTCGTTGTGAAGTATACAACTGGGGTATCGGTTGCTAAGGTGATGAGATATAGCGTCTTAATATGAAACCATTATCTATCAACATTTAGAAAAAACTCTCCTAACCAACCTCTTGTTTTAAGTGTTGCTCGATTGTGAACCACCGAGTTTCACGCGAGTTAGTCCTTTCTTTTCTCTCTGAGAGTAGTTATTTCCCAACAACGAAAGTACCGGCTCGCTAAAAATTGATGCAACTCTCATTTTAACCCTTTCATTCACACGATCCAAAAACCAATTCTCCGTAGTGACAGACATACATTTTCATGATATTATCCCAGAGAATTTGATACTAAATCAAACAATTTCCCCTGGTTGATGTTTTTGTCTTCTCATCACCTTTCCACTTGAAAATCTATTAAAATATTAATGAGAAATCCCCTTATGGTCGACTATATTATTTGCAATTCATGCAACTTTACAAACCTCAGGGGTACCGCAGTCGCACTCCTCTCCTTTCTCGCGTATGCCATTTCCACAATAACTGTTGTAGGCCTAAAGGAAAATCAAACGAACCAACAACCTCAAGATGTTCTTCTAGCTACTGAGGTGCATATTTTTAACCAAAATCGAAACCGAATCAGTGATCAAAAATGAGAATTTCAAATAACATATTTTCTGACATACTATTTGCCATACCCATGTTTGTGACAGTTACATCCAAATTTTCTACATTTAAGCCCTTAAGTACTATCCTAAGGCTAACCAAATTTTGATTGGAAAATGAGTTCGTTGTATGAAAGGACTCCGTTACATAGGGGATACCTTTATTTTGTCGAAATTTTTAGGGCTGTTCCAGAATAAAGTTTGCATCACTGTTCCAGGAAGTTACCTGGTTTACTTTGTTAGGTTGCAGAGCCGTTTTAAAAAGTTCTTCAAGGTTACCCTTTTAATGAAGGAATGAAGGAACTCCTTAAAAGGCCGATAATCTTAGTATAAATTATCATCCAAAATATCCCCCCCTCCTCTTTCTATGGTTTCTTATGGTTACCTTGTAAGTTGGTACGTTGTACAAGCATGCGTCATTGACCTTTTGAAGCGATTTAAGGCTGCAATCCGAAAATCCTGGAAGTCGAGACCTGAAATCAATATTGGGGGAATTTCAATAAATGATTGTAAATGTAGCAGATATGTACACATCACCTACTCAAGAAAAACATACATCTACGATAGATTTCGTCTTGCACTTTAATTGCTCCTCTGCTTTCGTCCAATTTTTTTTGTAAGATTTTATTTGTATTCAATAGAATTTTACTGACTGAGTTTCTGTATGATGTTTTGTCGAATAACTCAACATTAGCACTCCGTGGAAGAAAGAAAGAGTGGTTTACTTTCATTATCATTGAATACTATGACAATACAACAAATCGCAATAAAAATTGACGGTATTATTAAGGTGAAACTGAGTTATAATAATAACACACTCTTTATATGGAGCGCTATTACTATCGCCATCCAATATTACTTTATAATGACTGGAGTAAACATAAAGTGCTCGAAAATCCCAACTGGCAGGGGGCAGACCAGTTGGTTATTTACACAGCGCAGCTGACGAGTTGAACTCGTGGCGACCGAGAACAAATCCAGCAAATGGTGGGTAGAGGACTTGAACCTTGGACCACCATATTTCAAGTCCAGCACCCTAACCAATCGGTCACAACGAGTAATTTAAGTGTATCTCATTGCCAGATGTTTCAGAGAATGACCTACCTGGTACCTCCCATGAAACAGCCTCGTGAAGTTAAACACTTGCAGGTCCCTGTATTTAGACGAAAGGTTGTGTAAATTAGAAAAAAATAACAATAATAACTGGTAAGATGAACAATTTAACAAAATTAGTAGCTAAGAACTGTAAAATAGTTTAAAAAAAATCGAAAAAATCGAGTCAAAATATCTTTCTGGATATTGCGAGAATCTGTATAAATACTTTTAAAAGGGTTTGATTAGATTTGTGTAAAACACAAACAAATTTAGGTTAAAATCTAAAAGTTATATTTCTGCCTCCTCATCTGACACTAGACCCTGTAGGTATCGTGTGCATTTTCATGTTGTCATAACTATTTTCATACGTAACTCTAAGCTAAGATCATTCTACAACTATTTGCGATTAGAAAAAGCTCTATCTTGTCAAGATAATCGAGAAAAAATGAATTTGATTTCAAAAGTTTCACAATTCTTACCAGTATCGTGATTGAACGCAAAGTTGTGACCCAACTCATGAGCAACAGTTACATAAGGACCAACACTACTGCTATAAGACCACTACGAAAAATATATTTATCATTAACCATATGTCGACCTTTAAATTCTAGAATGGGTAAGAAATCTCTTTATACTACGTTTGAGCATGCCCCTACCAGCGTAATTTTAGCTTAGAAAAAGCCAGAGCCCACGCCACTTTAGGTGGTATTTCGTTTGAGTGCTGTAAATCCAAACATATCGTAATTACGACAGCCAATCAGAAAAAGGGAAAGATCACAGGGGACCAATGGGAAAGCAAAGTCAAAAAAGCAACTTGTCTGAAGCGCGGGAAAACGGCGGGGATCAAATCATGACTAGTACTTCTTTTGCCCCTGTTTGATGGAGATTGGCGTTGAGATTGGCGAAAGTATTCTAAAGGATCTCAGGACATAGTGAGGCAAAAACAATGCAATTCATATTTCTTGGCATAACTTACGGCGTTGATAGAGTTTGAATTTCCGCCACACATCGAATTGACCCATGCTAGACCAGCAATATTCGGGGGCCAACCTTTGTGACTGAAAAAAAAAATTTAAAAAAATAAGCGAGATAAACCTGGAAAATTTATTTTCCTCGACGACTGAGGTATAAAGCAAAGTTCACGAGACCGGCCAACGACAAAAAGCGAACTTTTGCTGTCTACTGTTTACCATTTTCCGCGATAAATATTTCTTGTTCAATACCCACGGACATTTTGCGCGTTGCTCGGCTTTTTTTCTGAGCCCCGTAGGGTAGTATAGTATATGCGTAGTATTATATTGATCTCCGATAAGTTTCAAAACAAATTAATGATCTACCACACAGCTGCAAGACACGGAAGTTTTCGTTCTTCTTGGCAATCAAGCGACATTGGATGATAGAGGGTTAACTGAGAAGAATATTTTTTTGAGGTGAAGGACACTATGTTCTAGATCATGTGTTGTAACTCAAACCACCCCAAATCGATCTTTTGAGATTTCTGGTAGTTTTCAGAGGATTTTACTCTTTTGAAAGGTTTCTCCTCTAATCGGAAGACGTTTTTGAGTTGGGAAATGTGAAAAAAAACTTTCGTTAGGATGAAAAATTTTACCTTAGTAAAAGAGCGTTGTCATGAGGGAACCTTTTCACCAAATGTTTATTTCGATAGGCCCTGAAATTGCGTAATTCACTCCCTGCATTTCGCACACGCCCGAAAGGATCTCTGTTTGTCCAGATTTCCAAGTACTTCAGAACTATCCTGATGTTGATTCGCTGATAGATCTTTACAAGAGACAAAAAATCAAAAGATATTTAGTTGGTAAATAATTAATTCATCCTTTATTAACTTTTGATATGTTCAGCACCATTAGGGAAATCTAAGCAATAAGAAGAATTGCGTTATGACTGTGTACTTATCGACAACAAAATCAAGTCAGATCAAAAAATTAGTGGAGTTGTTCTTTCTTGCTTGAAAAATGCATTGATTATATAGGGACAGTTTCGTTTTTGGTCATCTCTGGGATTTAAAGGGTTAATCTATACAAAGACAGGGTGGATCTGGGAAAGGGGTTCAGGAGGTACCTACCCCCCCTTGGGATATAACGGATAAGAAAACTAGCACGAAATATAAATACGACTATGGTACGACTTCATCCTGAACCTTGATCACCCGCAAGCGAGGACAGTTTAACTTCACAAATTTTACAATCTATCTTAAATGGTTAAAGAAGTTTAAATGGTCAAACTACTTTAAATGCAGTTCAACTTCACAAATTGCACAATCCATCTCAACTGGTTGAATGAGTTAAAAATCGTGATCCCATCCTGGAAAATTTTGAAATTCTGACACAGGGCATTCAGAGTCACCATTACATTCTGATGCACCATGTCTTTTAAGAGTGACCAAGGCAAAACTTCGCCTTACACCATCAACACAATATCAATCAATCATCAAGAAAACAAGTTATGAGAATAAAGAGAAATATCAATCATAGCATTATACATTGATTTATTACCAAAGTCTCCGAACTAACATCACAAGAATTGCATAGCACACAGTAAGGAGAATTACTAAAGCGATCTTGGGAAAGAGAAATCAAATAGCTGTCTTAATTCACATCACTGAAAGCGTTGTGATTCGTTGTAAGTTCAGCTTTGTTTTAAATACCTTGAAAGAAATTGAAACTTTGTATTCAATGCCAACGGTATACTTTATGTACATCATGTTCGTGTCTTCGTAGACATTTCCAGCCAAAATCTGATGTTTTCCTTCGAAATACGTATTTTCTGTAAAGGTCAAGCACCTCTAAACAAAACTGCCCAATGACTTACTTATTTTTCGTTGATTTTTAACCGACTAAGTTAAGCACTTTTTTCTTTTCCTTCTGATAAAAGATGATTAAAGAAATGGTTTAAAAGAAGAAAAGCTAGAGTAAAGCTCCAAAGACAACTTACCGCATCAACAGTGTTCACTAATGTTATGACTCGATCTTTGATGACATTTTTATCCCTGTTATATTTCTGGTACTGTTGAAAGCAGATAACATGATCATTGTGGGGAAAATTCAAGTTTTAGGTCAATTATCAGAACATTTTTGAGTTCGCGAACTCTAATAACCCTTGAAAAAACAAACAAACAAACAAACTAACGTCAACCTGGTCATCGAAAGATTTTGAGGTGTAACTGAAGAACAAAATTTCCTCCTTTGCCTTATTTCCCAGATATAGGAACAGAAGAAAATAACGCGCCTTTAAGGAGAGACAGAAACCCAGTAGGGTAGGCAGGGATTACGCGGTTGATCCAAGTTTTAATCTACAAATTTAATTGTCTAAGATTAGACTGTATTGATTGGGTGAGTGAGGGATTTTGGCTTCATAACTAAATCTAGGTAAAATTGAAGGTAAAGGTGGGAGTAAGAGCAGTTGATCTGATAATCAGCCTAAGAAGCAAAGCATTGATCTGTTGTGATAAACAGTACTTACCATTTCATTGTCAACACAAATGAAAATTTCGGTGTATCGCGTCTCATCAGTCGTCAGATATTTCTTGTAGAACTCATCAATATGACCTGATATCTTACGTCTCTCCTGGATCTAAACCAAGATAATCAAACGCGGTTGTTTAGAGTAGTGATGAAAATTTGTTTTTACTTTTTGCTTTACTTAAAGAAAAGTTTATTAGTTTATCAATTTCAGTTCTAAAGATATATAATTATAGTTATTAACTATAAAAAAAGTTTCGGTATTTTTTCTTATTTTTAGCTAACCAAAGTAGGGTTGGTCATTGAGGTCAGAAAGTGTAAGATTGAGAAAGTATTACTTAATTATACGCTAATCTACGTGTTTTTTTTTCTCTTTCGTCTTTTTTTTTTCTATATCGCCTCACGTCTTTTGCCATTTCGCTGTTCATAACACCTTGATCATAACGATCTGCCAAACTTGAGCTTCCATTTCTGATCCCGAACTGAAAATTTAACTCTTTAACACTTGTCATTGATTTTGACAACCCTGGTATATTCTCAATTTCATGACTAGAAGCTTACTTTATTTTCTCACCTAAGATGTCATACAAACTTGCGTTTTACCTATTTCGCCATTTAATAATTTGTTTGTTTATTTATTTATATATCTCGTTGTCTAAATAGTGACCACCTACCTTCGCAATTGGCCCAAAAGTTTCGTTTAAGGAATTGGAGTCTGCCTGAATGTCGTCGTTTCCTGAAGAAAGAAAAAATGGTGAGTATCAAACGTACCAACCGCTATAAACATGACATCACAAATAAGTACAGCATCTGTTGGGAATTTTTCTGAGGCAGTAAACTTCTTCAAATAGCAAACAACAACATATGAAACCTTTTTAAAGAAGTTTTGAAGCAAAAAAAAGGCGCACCGATTGAATGTTATGTTTTCGCAATGAAATGATTTACCACACTTATGGAAGATATCTTGGGACTCGTCTTCTTCGGCTCTACTGACTCTGTGAATTCCATTTCCCTGAAATTTGATATAATAACGATTTTAAATAAAACGAGGTAAAAAGGAAGCACATTTTGAGCGACACGATTCACTTAATAAAAACTTAAGTTACTACAGAGATCTAGCGTGAAAATAGCAATCAGCATTGGTCAAAAACAATACAAACAATGAGAATTTTCGTAATGTTGTGTTTAGGAAGGTGAAGTGATGAAAATTCTTGTACACTTTATCTACATTCTACTGATGTTACGATTTGTATTTTAGTTAAACTTGCCTCGTGTCCAGTCTCAGGTATAATATAAAACGTTTCATGGCCATCACCTATCATGCCTCTGAAAAAACAACATTGATATTTCTCATTTCCATATCAAGAAATTTTCAGTTTATACGGAAGCAATTCAGCATTTCATTGGGTTTTCCTTTTAACGATGTGTGATTGAAAGTGAGTTACTCACTCACGTTTTTCGACGCCTCAAACAGTGTACTTATTTCTACTTTGCGGTCTCGTTGGCTTAAAATGATGTTAACCTTTATCAGCTGTTTTAGTTGCTTTGACGATGGTTTTAAAACACGCGACTGAAAAGCTCCATGGTGTATGCATTAGCAACCGACACAATATAACATTGTCAATTCCTTGTTTCTTTACTCTCAGGCTGCTTGCAGTAAATGAAACAAATCAAGATAAGAAGTCATGCCTTTTCTCCACGCTTCTTATAAAGTATAAACTCCATGGACTAGTATCCTGTTTGCTATTACGAGCTTTTTGTCTTCACATTTCTAAAACGTACATAGCATCTAACTTATCTAGTGAAGATGTCATGCTTGAAATGCGTTATACAGTAAATCAGCAATAAAACCTCACCTCAACCCATTACAGGTATTCAGAACAACGCGGGAATCTTTCATTCCACGTATGATGCCTTGATAGTGACAATGATCGTTATCATCCTGAGAGAGAAATGCATACGATGAACATGTTGGATGGCCTTCACTCCTCTCCCACCCAACCCTCTTATCTGAAATTCGTATTTTTTTCAAGCATGCTAATGTCTTTTATATAAAGCTCAATACTCACCTTTAAATTGACGGATCACCACCAAAAGTTTAACACATTTGCTAATGTAGATAGAGTTTGATGTAATCGATATTTAATCAACTGGCAGAGAGAGAGATTGCATTGGCATTTATACCATAAATTGCTGTTAGCTACCTTCTGAATCAGAGCGATGGTAAGCATCGATATTTTCAGATGTTCAACCAGCAAAAGAGACAGAGATGCAGAACCCAACTACTTGGTGTTATTATGAGGAATGTATTTTGTATTTTTATTTGTAGAAAAAGCTTTCGTCCAAAAAAGCCTCTGACGCGATTTGCACATGGAAGCAAACGTTTACGACTGTATGATCAACCTTGTGTTTTCTAATATGTTCTATAACTTATACCTACCTCTTGTATGACCTCTGATCCATCATTTTCGAACGTGCGAACAGCGAATGATGAAGGAATTAGTTCTCTAAAGGAGAGGAAAAACAATGAGATATATTGATAAATTAATATTCATGAATCAGATCCACACATAAGAACATAATGGACTGTAAGTGAATGAAAAGAGAAAACAAAGAAATAAATAGATATAATATTATGTAAAATGATGAAATGAGCGAGCCAAACGATGACATAAGAAATGAAATGAAATGAAGGACAAAAGAAAATAACAACTAGCGAACAAATACACGAATAAGCAAGTAAATTTCAACGATCTTGTTACCATAGATCTTGTTAATAGCATGAAAATAGAATAACAAAATCAATTACTATTCGTCTCCTTCTTACTTATTTATTTCAAGAGTCTGATTCAGTGAAAAAATGTAACATAGGTTGGTCAGCAAACATACTTGTTTCGTTTAACATCTAGGGTCCAGTCCTTGTCAAAAGCAGTCAATCGATAAGAGGCATCATCCACGTGACCTCCCTACAACAACGTAACACGAAATTATTATTCATCAAAATGTCTCTATAAAGATCAGTTGTCCAATGTTATTGTTATGTCAATGCATAATATTGTTTGTTAAATAGCTGAATGGATCACTTGCATCACAGTCAAAAGTGCATCCAAAGTACGAGTAAAGAACCAAAAAAGATAACGTGAAATTGAACGAAAACAACCTTTTCCGAAGTTGAGAGGTCTTGTTTCTCCCGTCTACCGTCTACTCGTTCAGGGCGGGTGAGTTGATGGCTGATATCCTTTGCCTCACCTGAAAATGTTAGCAATATCAGTTGCGAGCTGAGATTTAAAAGTACTTAAAGCCAAGAGAAAATTCAAATATTACATTTACATCTTAAAAACACGGTAAATAGGGCGTATTTAGATCAAATGTCATAACACCAAACCCAAAAAGTTGCAGCCACGAATCACAAGAAAGGAACTACCTCAGGGGATCAACAGAGAACTCAAAGTGAAGATACTCAAACTAACTGAAGCAGGAAAACGAGAGTGACCAAATGGCGACTGCTTTAAGTATGAAATAAATCTTGGTAAATCACAAAGCAAAAGAAGCAAAACCAATGTCGTCCAGAATTACTTTAAACTTACTCTAAACTGAGAAAAGAAGCCTACCTTCTTGAATCGAGCTTGCGTTATGCAATAACAGCAACAACGCCCAAACGATCAGTGATCTAGCCACTGTCTGTTTACCCATAGTCTTCCCTTGTCTTTCTATGGAAAAATTAAAAAGAATTTTTTCGAAAAAAGATTTTCCAAGAGGGTTATTTGGATGCCTAAAATTAGCGCAATGCTTTCATATCGAATGAGGAAAACTTTAAACAGGTTGCATAACAGGAGGAATGGCGACAATCAAAGACAAACTTCTTACGTACCTCTTTCACGGCGGCGAAAATCTCGAAAAACCAAGGAAATCGTGGTTTACTCCACAGTGAGTTTTTTCTTCGGTCTTTATTTCCCTTTTGACAAAGAGAAAATAAAAATTAGTCATTTAAACACCCAGGATTAACTAACAGATGGTTTTTCAATCACTGAATTAAATGTATGACGTGTCAGGGATGGGGATGGTTTAGGCTTTTCCTGCAATTCCAAAATTCCCCCTTTTTCCTGCAGGTTCAGCTCACCAAAATTAAACTAGTACTAATCTTTAAGGCTGAAGTTCAGAAAAGAGAAATAAGGAAAGGTACTGCATTAGTCGTGCAGTATGTACGTACCTCGAAATTCCCTCGGTTCGACTATCCAACTAAAGCTGTGAACCTCTCGAGATTAGCGCAAGGGAGAAGTGAGCTTCACCAATAAACCTACATCCAGAAAACCCCTTTTCGGATCACGTGACTATGTGGGTTGCCCAGACTTCTTACAGACCGAGTGACGCATTCCACAGCCTAGCGAGGGGTCAAATTAATATATTCAATCAGCTGTCTATGGAACTTGAAAAATCAGTGTCATGATATTTTGTAGTAGATCACGGAGAAAGGATTGTTCATATCATTAAAAGAGAGGGGTTAGTCTATCAATGCTTACAGAGAGCGTGTAGCCGCCGTAACCAGAAACATTCAAGTTCTCAAGTTATGGTAATTCTATTGTTTCGATTCGGAACAAAAGTAATATCTTATCGTCAATTTAATTAATTTGTGTTTAGATCAATAGGCCAATTTGAATACTTAATGAAGGTGCTTTGTGCCTTGAAAGAGAAAAATGGAAAGTGAAAACTGAACCTTACTCAATAATATAGGCATATGTGGAGGATTTTCAGCGATGAGCAGTTTTAAACACGTTAAAACTGTTTACTTTTGCCATTGTTTTGGTTTAGAAAAACCGGTAATTACAAACCGATTTGACACGGTCTAAGGACTTTTCTTGTCAACAATGCTATTCTAGAAGCAATCTTTTTAACTCACCGACTCCCACACAAATGCGGTTGTTACAAACTTAGAACTGGAACAACGTCATTTTAAACTTAATTCATTTCATATTTGGACCAAAATAGATCAGTTTGATATCCAATGGATTTTATATGATTTGAATAGGGATAAAGGAAAAAAAAATAACATAAGAACGTTGTTCTACCATCTGTGATTTGAAAATCGCTGGAGCATCGACCCAACAACGCTAAAAAATGCTTATTTCTGTCATTCCTTGGGTTTGAAAGTATCGATCATGAGTGTAATTAAGAAAGGAGTTAAAAATTTTCGGAAGTGGAGACGAACGGATGTGATACGGTTGGTAGAGTGCGTTTATTGAAACTGACACCCCCGGTCTCCCTTTGCGGGAGGAGGGTATTCTCGAAGCCTTTCTTTTTGACTCCCACTCATCCATATGTCGCATCAAACGTACAAAAATTTACGTCATTTTAGACTGAACTACTTCTATTTTCGATAACCGCAAAAAGAGATCAATTGGATGACAAATAAAGTGACTCTGAACTCAGTGCGGGGAAAGAAGGAACAAAAAGTCCAATTAAATTAGAAAGTTGAATCAATTGGTGTTTTACGCGCACCTACGTGGATGACGTTACACCCTCACCCGTTGACGTATGAGTCAAGACACGGTTTGTGTAAGAAAAAGTTGTTTAGCTCACTTCGAGTTAGTTAGAACTTATACAACGCGAGAGAAGACATAGATAAGAGGCATCGAAGTTCTTTTTGTTGCTCAAGTAAGAAGCGAACTTGAGCCACATGAAAGCAAGAGTCAACTTCTTACACGTGGTCCTCGTGCGCGTGTTCGTACAAGCTCCCAAGGATAATGGATTTCATAGGAAAAGAGAAAGCTGCACTCAATTTTCAAAACTCTTGAGAAGGAATTCGCAACTGAACAAAAACCGTCAAACCTCTCGACAATCTAAGGAAGAAAAATTGGATTTTCAGGTTTACAGGAGGAAAACAAGAGTTAAAGACAAAGAACTCCCATAGCAGATACGAGTAAATGCGTCTTCAATTGATCGCACTTGAAATAATGGTCCATTTGGAACCTTATGTAAGTCGCACATTTTTTTCCTCGTACATTTAGTACTTGAATTTCTGAAAATTGTTCCACTTTTATGCAATTATCTGTGTGTTAATTGACATTCACTATGGAGAAATATCTCTTTTACGCCACGGCACGAAGACTCTTCGCCCGCGAGAAAACTCGAATCCTTGAACAAAGCGATTCTCTTTCAACTTAAGTTAAAGCCTTTAGAATACTTACAACTTTGTTAGAATTAAGGCAAAAAATTGTTACGCGAAGCTCAAGAAAGCCTTAATAAAGTATTTTTACGAACGTGTGAACAGCTAACATGATTTGTTTACCATGCCAGCACTGTTACCTCAAACGAAACATTCTCTACAGCTAAAAGATGCTCTAATAAGTTGTCTTAACTGCAAGTCACTCTCTCCATGTAAGATTAATGTCACGAGTTTCGACTCAATCACTCGGAGAGAAAGTAGTATTTGTATTTTATTCTCCCCACTCAGTAATTTAAGCGACCCTTTCTTGTGTTATAAACGGATCAAAATTTTGAGGATGAGGGTGAAATAATGATTCGCTCCCATCACAGACACATAATCGATGTTTCATAACTGCTACATTTCAGGAAATGTTTTCAGCAGATATGGATAAGAGTCCTGTTATCTCAAGATAAAAGCAGTTGTAATAGTTATAGACGCAAGTGTTAGAGATTTTCAACGCAAAATAGCAGTTATAAGTTCTTAAGTGTCTGTTCGTTTACAGGTCTATGCTCAGAAACATAACCTCAAGCGCGCGATGACAAAATATTTAAGATGTCTACGTCCTCAATAATTAACGGAGAGATGGGGGGGGGGGGGGATATTCCTCTCCTGTCCTTTGCGTCCCCCAACTCGCCTCTTCCTTATTTTGCCAGCTTCCTGCTCTCCGATGCAAGACACGACAGAATGAATGTCATGGAATAGAGAGCCCAACGTTTATTAGCTTCCTACGAAAACTGAGTAAAAGCGAGAAAATTATTCCAGGTGTTGTTTTAGTGAAGCTCTCAGCAGAACAACGAAACAAATGGAGAAAGTCTCCACCATTCACTACAATTTTCCCCTATCAATATAACCGAGACTCATGCAGAGAGTTTGAAGAGAGACAAAAAAATCACGGATCAGCTTCAAAAATTCTTTGCAATTTCTTCTCCAAAGGTTTTTCCTATCTTGATGATATGAACTTCGAAGGCCAAGCTTTTCAGGGCTGCCTTGATTTACAATGCATCTTTGACCACGTCGTCTCATTATCCAATTGAATACCGCACATTCCTTACAATACTAACATTGTTTTCAAACCTTTTATTACTTACCATCATGATCAATCATGATGGTCACCCACGAGGAATCAAGCCATGTACCTTCGGTGTTGCACTCCAATTATCAACAATGCCTAAACGACATACGATGCCAAACTTACTTAAACTACCAACAACTTACTGTTTCTTCAATTATTTCCCTCTTTCTTTTTTTCGGTTTAAAAATGCCCGTCATAATGCTTAAAATTCATGCATAACTAACTTAAAATACCAAAACTACAAGAAGCAAATACTTTAGCTCCGCTTTTTGCTCAGGGAGAGGGGGAGGAGTTTGTCACATCTTCTTGGTGACTGCCATCTCGGTTCATCCGCAATACTTCAATCACAATGAGCAAGCTGCTTTCCCGCAAGTAATCTCCTCTGGAGTTACCTTTGAAAAGGTTCTCCACCCTTCTGCTGTCTCAAGCTTACAAGTTTCGATCACTAAATCCTTGAAATTACGTGTGCCCAAGAAACAGGAAGTATAAACAATGGAGGATATGATTTCTAAAGAATGAAAATTCTCAAGTTCATTAACTTTGGACACTGAACGATTAAATAAACTTCACGCACAGACGTGTTCAGCAATGACCTCACAAAGGAATTTTTAATTCCCGGGGAGAGGTCATGCAATGTTGATTAAAAGTCTCTGCGAAATTATGAGTGACTGTTAAATGATACATACTGGTATTACTTGTAACGCTTAAAATTTCTTAATTCTATTAACATTTCAGTGTCTAAAGTTTACAACCAGGTAAAAATTATAAGAATATGATGATTCCGGGCTAGTAGACAGCTCGTCGTTTGAACAAAATCTTTTCATTCTCTTAGAAGTAAAATTCTTTTTTGCTTGGTAGCTTTTCGGAGGCCTCCTCTTTAGTTTTTCTAGCTTTAAGAGACACCTTTTAAGGGATTTATTTATCTACAGAGCTGTAGTAAAGACAAAATAACACAGTGCAATGCCTTACTTTCCATCAAGCCTAGCATAAAACTATACCTTGAAATTTTTTTCTTTCTTCTTCAATGTAACTTATTTTCATTTAGGGTAAACTTATAGCTTTATCAAAATTGGCGTAGCTAACACTTGATTCTCGGAGAGGCTGAGAGGAAAAAAAAATTTTTAGAGGGAAATGTTTTCATAATATAAGTTTTGTAGTATATGTTTCGTGAATTATTTCACACGAGAGTACGGAACATGGAATCGCCAAGTCTTCGAGCAGTGTTCGCACGCAAACAAGATGCTTGGGTTTGTTAAATGAAACACGCGTCATATACAAAGTACCATGGCCAATCTAATAAGATCAATCTATTTAACCATCGTTAAACCACATCTGGGCTATGCTACACAAGTTTGGGTGCCACAATCTATTTATCTTATCTCAAATCTAGAAAAGATACAAAGACGGGCTACAAAATATATCTTGAAACTACCATTCTCGTGCTGTCAGAGTTATGAAAAACGGCTAAAAACCCTTTCCTTACTACCTATCAGCTACTGGCATGAGTACTTAGGTATGTTACTGTTCTTTAAGATTACTCGTGGTTTGGTGAATATAGAACCTACAATTGTTCCTATTGCTCGTTCTACAAGACACACGATCGTCTGCCAATACAGCCGTTACCAAATACCCTTTACCTAAATGCAAGACTTCAACCTTTCAACGGTCATTTATGGTACAAACAATAAGAATATCGAACACACTGTCAGACGAGCTTAACCTAAGTATGAACAATGTAAATGACTTCAAACGTGCTTTGATGTGTAATTATTCAACTGCACTCCAAGAAATCTATGACATTGACAATCCCAGGACTTATAAACTATCTGCACAAAATGTAATTCATGTCGCAACCTGAAAACAACACCAACTCCATGCTGTTCTTAATTATTAAATATTGCTGTAATGTTTTACTATTTTAATACTCCTGGGACCACAGTAATTGGCTATCGCTGTTGTGGTTGCCTGCCCGTTATTGTTATTGTAATTTACCCATGTTCTATATTTATGTATTGTTAGCAAAGCTAATAAATTATAAATTATAAAATTAATTATAAACTTAAGCTCATGATGCGCCGTGGATGGGTGTGGATGCTACTCAGTCTGCACGCAGCATTGCCACCGGGGAGATCAGAAAAGTCTTCCTTACGGTTTTGAGTTCGAAACAGTCACTGAGATGAGAATTTCCAAAGGATAATAAAAAGAGATACGAAGCAGCTATGTCAAAGAAGAAAAAGTGCAGGACATGACTTGAAAAATAGACGTGTCCCATGGAGGTGAACAACAAGGTCCTCACAATGCTCATCAAAGCCCGCAATACCTGGATGAAATTGCCCTCAAACCCAACCCACTGACTCAGAGAGAGTATCTGAAGCTACTCACTGAGGTCGAAAAAAGGTGAAGCCAAACCTGGATGGAAAAAGCGTATTCAATAATACGAAGAAGCCAAAAACATCAAGCTAAAATCCTGTCCAAAGCAAAAGATGATAACCCAGGTAAAACGATGATTAAGGAGGGGGGCTGCATCTAGAGAAGGCAAATGGTATTGCCGATTTATTTACTGGAAATAAAAATTTCCATAGGTCATATTGGCTTCAGATGAAAAGGATTTCGCCATGACGCTTGAGAAACTATCTACAACTGAGCCGTTTAAATGTTTTGCTAATCCATTCCGCACACATTATAGCCTGATCAAATTGATCTAATTGATTACAACATTTTACCAAATTGCAATTATATAGAAATTTTTAAATATTCTGAAATACAACAACCAATCCGATTTAATGGCGTGTTTACGGTAACCAGACAAATTTGCAAGAAAATGAAAGAACTTTTTGCTGAATGTTTACCGGAAAGTAACTTATTGAGACTTTTCATCTCTTGGATCAAGAATCATCAGAGTTATTATTCAGTCATTTAATTCATTCGGGCAAAACAGGGTAATTGCAATTAGGAGATAAATTATGGTTTCCAGGCGGATTTAAACCATTGTAGATGGTATTCGATCTAAAAATATGCTCAACAGAATACACCTGTTGTCTTTGAATAGCACGCATCATTAACTCAAACTGTCATTCTATCAGCTTTCCTTTACTTGTACATCGTTTTAAAACGGCCACATTGGCGCCACGACCGAATACCGTCTGCCAAAAGCATAGGTTAATTGCTTCTGTATCTGCGTAATGTGATAAGCATCAACACATTTTAACGAAATAAGCTATAAAGGTTTCTATTTTAGCGATTGTGATGTATAATATTGGCCGCTTCCAGCTTCATATTTCCTTATTGTTGATCAATTTACTTGATTAATTTGGTAAAGAAGGAGGCACAAAGCTCTATATGGAAAGTTGTTCTCAGAAATCCACCAAAGCGTGTCACCTATCTAGGATTGAGTGTTGTTTAACCGAGAAAGGTCTAAATCTACTATTTCATTTCAGTGAGTCTGTCCCCTTAGAACTAATTGTTATATTAGGCTTAAATATTAGACCAAGCAAATGAAATTCATCTACTTTTCTTTATATTAAAGTACCTTTCAACTGAGTCAAATTTTTTTAATTATCATGGAATACTGATTTGACTAACTCCACACAGAAGCGATCCATTAAATTTCATCCACCTCAGTATGCTATTTTAACATGTTTATGGTCAGTCTCGGGGGCATTATAAATTACTTTCAGCTAGTTTATCGAGGCAACTCTTTCCTCGATCATGGAATTTTTTTCATGGTGGGATTTTTCTGAGGGGTAAAAAGTAAATCTTCTGCTTCGATCGAACACTTCTTGCTTAATACGTCTAGCATAAACACACCTTATCAAGATAAGTATGCAATTATGCTAGTTTGGAAGTTATGATGTAAAGTGTAGGAAAGTTCCACCTGCATATTAAGCAATTGATGTCCACTTCAATTGGTTACACATTTGAAAAGTATGTGGGCATGGGTCCCTGACGAGGTAAAGAAGAGCACAAAATACTAGAAGCTGTTTTCAGTAGAACATCCAACCGTGTCGCCATTTCTGAGAAATTCCGTAATATTATGTCATTCAACCGAACCAAAAGAGACTTTTACTTTGCTTTCAGTTCAGTTGGTTTTGTCCGTTCCAAGCTGAGAGTTGTGTTAGGCCTAAGTATTGTAGTTGATCATGGATTCCAGATTTGGATATATCCACAATGTAAATGGTTAACCTCGAATGTATAATTACGTATTGTCAGTGAAGATATCGAAGGAACAATTTCTACGATCACTGACCTACACAGAGATCTATAAGCGTCTTAGCTCTTCTGCAAGTTGATAGGCGTCCTGGTACTCTACAGGATATTTTATTTCTTTCGCAGAAAATTGTTATCAAGTTTAAAGAGGCAACGCGTAGCTCTTTCTTTAAAAGCATTACAGCAAGCTTTTGCGAGTAAGTGTTGCATTGGTTTTTGGCTTACTTTTTCATATTAGGAATGGAAAGATGAATTTCGTTTCAAGCTCATAACGGATGAGTCCAAAGAGTCACAAGCTCACAGCCAAACGCAAGGCATAACTGCTTATACGTTCCACACCATGGGAGGTTGGCCTGTGCCTTATGCAGTCACTATAATCGACACTCCTGGCTTTGGTGGTACTGAAGGATTAAAGAGAGACATGAAAATCACCTTACAAATAAAGGAATTCTTTTCTATTCCTCCAACTGATGGTATTGACCACATTGGCATTGGATGTGTTGTCCAGTCCTCTCAGGCCCGTCTCACTCAGACACAGAAGTATATCTTTGATTCCATTCTGTCGATATTTGGAAAAGACGTTTCCAGAAACATATTCCTGATAATAACCTTTTCAGATGGCCAACGCCCGCCTGTCCTAGAGGCAGTTAAGGAAGCCAACATCCCAAACTATACGGAGAAATTCTTCAAGTTCAACAACTCAGCTCTCTTTGCTGAAAACCACGAATCAGGCGAAGTAGGTTTTGACGAAATGTTTTGGAAAATGGGTTCCGTCTCATTCAAAAATTTCTTCCTAGAATTTCCCAAAGCGTTATTATCCTTCGTCTAACCAAAGAAGTTCTCAAAGAGCGAGAGGAGTTACATGTGTTAGTGGAGGGCCTGAACGTCCAAATAACTGTGGGTCTGAACAAACTTGAAGAGATACGTCAAGAAGAAATTGTGATCCAACAACGTGAAAAGGTGATTGAGACGAACAAGGATTTCACGTACACAGTTGATATGGTCAAGCCATTTTACATTTCCTTGGAAGGCACAGGACGACACACCACCACTTGTGGTCCATGCCACAAAACATGCCACAACAATTGCATGATTATCGATGACTCCAACAAGTTTTACTGTTGGGCTATGAACGCAGATGGTAGATGCAGAATATGTCCACGAAATTGCCTTTGGTCAGAACACAAGAATCTTCCCTATCTGATCAACTATCACACAGGTACTGAGACTAGAACAGCAGAAGACCTGAAGAAGAAGTACCATAAGGCTGTCAAGGAGAAGGCCACATCTGAACAAATGATGAGAGCAATAGAGGAATCGCTCCAGAAGGTGCATGTCGAGGTACTAACCGTGATCAAGAGGGCCCAACAAAGTCTTCGTCGCCTGGATGAAATTGCACTTAAACCAAACCCCTTGACTCAAGTAGAATACCTGGAGCTGCTTATTGAATCCGAGAAAATGGAGGCCAAACCTGGATGGAAACAACGCGTCAAATACCTTGACGTGGCCAAAGGTCATGCCGAAATGCTATCACGAGAGACCCAGAAGCTTAGAAAGCAGCTGTCCAGAGATGTGGATATCAGTGAGGAACAAACAAGGGATTCGTTGGAGAAACTGTCGCTTGGCCAGGACAAATGGTACTCCCGCTTCAAGTTCTGGTGATCGCTTTAAGACTCTAAAACTCCTGTCAAAGCGCTGGAACATGCAAATGGAGTCCTTCAACACATTCGGTCAAGATACAAGATGAAACTTTTTGACAACTAATTTGTAATTCCCTGAATCTTTGTGACATTGCATAAAGTGAAGGAGATAAGTTTTCCTAGTTTCCGATGCTTCATAGCTGTTCTCTTAAGCCATGCTAACTCGAGTTAAACTGAAAAATCATTTGGAAAGTTGAACAACCGTTGCCGAAATTTATTTTTTTGAGCTTTCATACAAGTAGTTTGGAGTAGAGATCTGCTTATGGATATTTGTAGTACATTTATAATGTGCTAATTACTTGTTTAGTAAAAAAGAAACTAAATTTCTAATATAAGTCAGCATAGAAAAGTAGCCGAATGAAATAGTTCGTGTTCTGATGGGTGTACATAGTGGAATGAGAAGTCTTTTAGACGACTTTTCTTACCCGAAATTTGTAACACACGTTTTTGGCGGCTAGATGTTCGTTACCTTCGAACGAAATTATGTTTAAAACCGAAGTTTGTAGGGTACCTGTTTGAGTCCTATTATAAGAAGAATCAATTGGTGAGACTATTTTCGACAGCGAGTCTTATATTCCTAAATGTAAACAGAACCAGTATACTGAGCTTCTTTCGCCTAATTGTTATCCATTTTTCGATAATAATTTTTGTCGTGATGGAACTAATATTTTGTAAATGATCTGAAAAGTTCAGACCAACAAAGTATGCAGATGTTATTCGATGAGAGGTCGAAAATATCTAAAGACGCATTTGGTATGTTTATACTTTTTAGACAAGGACTTTGTTGTCAACTTTGAAATTTATGACAATTTTATTGACGAGGTAATGAGCGATTTGTCACGGGTGTTTTCAGTTTTGAGAGAATTTAGATTCTCAAATAATGCAGATAATGCAGATGTTCTTAGATAATAAGTTGAAAATGTCTGAGCAGCTTGATTAGGAAGTACTTCATGAATCCACACTTTTAATACGAGTGCGTATTACTTTATGTTGTTGTCAGCTGTGAATTGTAGACAAATCTGGTAAATGGCAAGGCTCATTGTATCCATGGTACAGCATCCTATTTAACTCTTACCAATATTGCTATTAAAGGGAAACCACGCGCACTCGCGCATCATTTTATGGGTAAATTTAAAGTAAGCGAGTTTCATCTTAACCATATTGTGCAAAATAAGTTACTATGGCAAATCTTACGAGAGTTTTATCTCCTGTCCAGAGGGTACCCTTATTAAAATTTAATTAAGAGGAGGTCAGTGGCAACCGAAATCGCTGAATTTTTCCTATCCTTTTTCGTCGCTAAATGACATGTAAAAGTTTTGTCTGCTATAAAAATACCAAGCTCTAGACCCAAGATCCATAAAAAGACAGCATCCAATTTCATTTCAGACTAACATCTCTTTGAAAATATCAGGTAATCGCTGATTTATTCGGCTCTTTTCCTGTTTAGGCTGTTTCGAATAAAGATTCTATGGCCCCGTTTTTATTACAACATGATGTTTAGCCCAAAATTTTTGCCTAATTTTCTTTTCACTTAGCCCTTTTCATTGTTGTGACCTTGAATTAACACTTTTTCGATAGTGATCCTCCGGGGCACAAATCAGAAAATCATTGTGCAATGTTGACTTACATGGCTTTGATTGGTTAAACTGAGATTACGAAGGAACCAATCAGAAGCACTCCTAGACAATACTTCAGCTTATATTGAAATTTGCAGCTACTTCGCTAATAATTCAGGGAAAAAGCTTCGCACTTTTGAGCATACTTAATGACCTTCAAAACAAGTAACTCTGACAGATCTTCAAGGAAATTTAAAATAAGCAACTGTCCGTCAACTGAAAAGTTAGTAAGAAGGTTTTCTTGTTGTTAGTAACATGTGCACAAGCTCCAAAAGAAACTTACAACCGGCCTGGAACGGACACCACGCTCGACTGAGTGATGGCATTGGACTGTTCGTAGTTTTTAAATAAATTTGATATCAATAAAGACGCAGGCAATCGCTAACAACCTGGGCAATGTTAATTCAGAATTGCAAAACACAAAATTTGAATCTATACATCTTTAAACTACTGGACAACTTGGAGAGTTTCTTCAAAGTGTGTACAGCAATGTTCTGACCATGATAAACAACGCACAGCAAAGCCTTCGTCGACTGGATAAAATCATGATTGCTCTGAAACTCAATCCACTAATTCAAGTGCAGTACCTGGAACTTGTTATAGAATCTAAAAAGAACGAAGGCAAACCTGGCTAGAAACAACGTGTGGCATACTTCGAAGAAGCCAAACGTCACGGGCAGATATTATCAAAAGTTAAGGATGTCAAAGCAGAACAAGAGGTCATCCACGAGAAAACTCGAAGCGGAGAAAAGTGGTATCACCGATTTAAGTTTTGGTGATTTCAGGTATGTATAAGATAGTCTGTTTCATTTTTTTCACCTAAAAAGCTAAGCTTAGATTCACTTACCTCTCACGCTCAGATCGTGATCGTGCAAAAGTTCTAGACTGAATTCTCGCTTCGGTTTCGCTTTATTATCTTCACATGATGCTATTTTTTAAAAGAATTTCAGCCAAAAAAGCTGTAGTAATTATGGAATTGTACAAGTCTAACGGCCTTTTAAAGTGTTCAAATGCACGGATAATGATTTAAAAGCTCACTAGCCTTAATGAATAAGAAAAAAAATAGTTCGGATTGTCATGACGAACCTGACATGGTGAGATAATCTCTTGGAAATGATTTCTTGGACAATTTTATCACCTCATTCTTACGAAAGAAACAGGGGAATAGCCTCAAACCTTTTCGCAGGTTTTGTATCTGATATAAAAAAAAACGAAAGAATACAAATTTAAACACTTCCTTTTCATGTAAGAATCTTCAGAGCCACATTAGACTATGATTGCAGTCCCTTCTCTTTAGCGCGACGGACTTCGCCAAAGGGTGGGGACTGATCGTAGTCTATATCTAGAACACACTGCCTCATCGTCAAAGTAATTTTATTTGATCTCTATCATTATTTTATGACAATTCCTCTGACACCAGTGAGAGTCGAACTCTGTCGGCACTTTGTCTTGTTCACTCATGTCAACTTCGAGTATTGCGAATTTCGCCATTTCGAAAAAGAAATTTTCTGTTTGAGAATCTGGCAAGCTCTTTGCCTATCAATTTTTTCGATTCTGTATGCATACCCACAAAGGTGTCAATATAGATTTAATAGCAGGCTTTTACTTTTGAACGCCATTAAAAAAAAAAAAAAAGCCAACAACAACAACAAGAAAAACAGCAAAAAACAAAAACAAACAAATCCTCATTACCCCCGTGAAAAAACATATCTGGAATTCATTACTTGATACATTTAAAACGCACTTTACTACTGAAAGCCATGAAAAAAAATTAAATTAAAAAAAAAAAAAAATTCCCATCCATACCTAGAAATTATTTACAGTTATTCAAAACATACGGTGACTGTTCTGTTAATCAAAGATATGCTGTATTTTCGTCAAGTTTGAGTTTGCTTTAGGAGGTTAATTTACATAGTCAACACTAAGTCGTACGTGTTGTTTTGATCTCACAAAATGAAGATAAAACTTCCATTGACAGCTAAGGGTAAACGAGTCACAGCCATGATCTTGAGATGTGTTAGGATCACTGTATCAGCTTTGAAAAAAAAAAACCAAAAAAGGGGAAACTGGGTTAAAAAATAAAAAAAAAAGTCTAAAACGCTAATCAAAAGAAACTTAAAACTCGCGTGACCTTGTCCGAATGCATAGAGAACTGAAAACAATCTAATTATAGCATAGCGAGGCCAAGTTGTTTAAAACAATGTTCTAAATTAAGCCTTGAAACTGACCAACTTTTCCACCTTTCTCAATCTACGTTTTGAATTCAACAATAATTTCGAAAGAAATATAAAACGATAACTGGGGAGAAATATTATTCTGCCAAAAATCTAACCCTTTTAACTATCACCAGGAAAGTCGAGTCAAAGTGGATAAGGCGTATGTTTGGAACCGCTCGGTCATTTAAAGCGAGCTTGCCCTTGGACATACCTGAATGGCACGCCCTAAGAAAATATTTTCTTGTACGTGCATATCATATAAATAGAGTTTTGTTATGTATACGTATGTGAATCAAATTTAGTGTCAGTCATTTTGCTGTCATAGCAACCGAAACGACTGTCGTCCCGATAGGTCATTTAGTCGGTTGTGGTCAGCATTGCGCTGAGTCTCACTCGATGATGTTCAGCGATGCGATTGTGGATATCTCCTTTCTTCGTCGCTCGCTGTGTTCCGTCAATCTTGTTCTGAGGTTTCCGCTAATCTTTGTAACTGAATTAAAATGATGTATGAGGCCTGCGTCTTCTTAAAATTTTAATTAATGGTCGATCGGTGAAGTACTTCAAGGCATTTTTAGCGTAAAATTTTAATTAAATAAAGGAAACAGTAAATTTTGTGTTTTGTCCAAATATCGCCCGGTATCGTTTTAACCTGCGTGCGTTGCCTGTGGTGGACCAGAAAAGATAATTGGAGGTGACGAAAAGTAAAGATGAAGGAAGACAATTTTATTCCCAAATGTATAAAATCGTCCATGGAATTTTAGAATTTTTATAAAAGGGAAGCGTGATTGAACTTTTTGTTATAATTCCCTAAAATAGTTCATCAGGGTGCCATCGGAAAACTAAAATTCATTATGAAATATCGCATTTTTCAGCAGACTTTCCGCACACAGGCTTTAAACTAACATTGACTCTGGAAATGCTGCTGAATGTTTGTGAAGGTTTATAAGTTTTGAAAGGCGATTTTGTACCTTTACGATCGATTTCAAAAGAGAAGGGAGAATTAAGGGCGACTTACTGATTTTTCAGTTTTATTTGAACATTTTCAAGAAGTTTTTGCCCCATCTGTTACCCGCGCTGCTTTCAAAATGTAAATGTAAACGTAGATTTCTCATAATTTTTTAACGTTTGAAGCCTAGGGGCGAGACTGTTTCTGCGAGGGTCTCTCCCTGTTAAGTGTGACGCTGAGAAATACTATGGTTATATATATTTTAGTTTTGTTTTAGCAGCCTTCGGTGAAAATGAATAAACACCGTATGATAATCATATAATATCATAGTCCACCTTTTACACGATAATGCCAGCGGAAGAGTCGTAAAGTCAATTGCTTGCTCGTTCGTGCCCATTGCCTCGAGGCTTTTAGCCAATAAGCCATCAAACACGTGCAAAGAGCACTAAATTGGCCCAAATCGTTTCCTATCTCTCGCGCCATATCATGCGCACGTAATTAACTGAACCAGTTTGCTTGAAATAGATCATTTAGTAGCCCCCTCATTTCGGTATAAATAGCAAACCCCGCCCGGGGCTATGTAGGTAATGAGGCATCGTTCTCCTAATATAAATTGTAATAACATCTATTATTGTGTTTCCCAAAAAGGTTTTCCTCTCCCTTTCTTGAAGAGAAGTATTAGAGATATAAATCTTTGGCAAAACAGAACAAAACAAAACAGTATTGAAACAAACAACTTCAGAACATGGAATATTGCACCGCAAGGCCTACGAATCGCACCCGCCCCACGCCTCCGCGCGTTAATTTGCCATACCACGGTCCAAGTCCAAGCCATTCCGCACACCACACTGTATTATGATCTGGGTCATCCATCATGAATTTGAAAAGCCGCTGTTAGCACGAAAAAATTCCTTTCCTAAGGACCTGTAAACAGCTCGGGCTTAAACAAATTACGAAGAGATCTAATCCACGTAGTCACCGAGGAATCCAGTACAGGTAGGTTTAAATGTTTATTGATATTTTACTTGTTCCATTAGCTCTCTTTGTGTACTTTGCTCTTCTACACGAGCTTATGAAAAGAAGAGCATGCCGTTGCTACGCAGTCAAGTTTAACCTCTCATACGTAACTCTCGAATTATTTCTATGTTTTTTGGCATGGGCGAATTTCCCATGCATCTGGCTTTTAAGAATTGCCAAGGACAATGTATATAAATCGTTCTCAAGCTTCCAAACCAGAAGGGATCAATAACATTAAATTATTCTGACAGTAAGCTTTGTTTTGCCTTTGGCAATAAACGTGCCCAGTCAATTAGAAGCACACCATGGCATTCATTTGAGTTAATGATTTGTAGCGAAGGAGTGTTAATGATTTCCTTTTAAGCAACACTTTACTCGCTTGATTAAGAAAAAAATTCTCGTGGATGTTCTTTTATGCAAAACCAAAGACCAGATCTGTGCGCTGATGCGAAACGCGAGTAAATGATGTTTATAAGGCCAAGGCAGATTTGAATTGAATGCGAACAGATTCGTATACATTGAGTGTGTGTGGCTTACAGTATCACGCAGAGCCAGTATTAGCTGTCGTAGCGCAATAACATGACGGGTCGCATAGCTGGATATTTGTGGTAAACGGAGGAAATGGAGGCTTGAGATCTATGCGGCGGCTGTTTTTTTTTTTTGTTGTCGATCTTTACTTTCCTTTCCAGAAGTTTCCTGCCAGTCGTTACCTTCCGATCTCGTGCTTTGAAAGCTGCAGCAATCCGAAGTCACCTTTGATTTGACCTATTTGACGTACGTCCTTGGTTATCAGTCGAGTTTTGCAATATAGTTCCTTTTGAGTCTGGCAAGGAACGACGACCAACAATTTACGATTTCCGAACGCGATTTCAGTGGACAACAATTCTGCAGTATCTCAGGAGAATCTTCGAAGAGGTATCAAGGACAATGTTGTTTGCTCTTTTGTCTTTATTCTTACTATTGTCCATTGATAAAGAACATATATAATTGTTTATGCTGTTCACAGTGCATACTTAAACGAATTGTGTTTCTCGTCGTGAGCCTTAGGCGAAACTTGGCTGCCTTATAGTATTATTCTATGTTCAAGTGGTCTGTCGTGGATGCAACCCTTAATCTGGCCATAGAGAAGTAAGCGTCAATCTTTTACTTTTACACAAGTTCTTACCGTCTCCTCATTTGAAACTTATTAGAACCATTATTAGAAAGAATTATACAAGAGAAAATAATTAAACGTAAGCTTGTCATTTTAATGAGCAACATTTCCAACGAAAATGAAGGAAATTTCACTCAAACATACATCCAAAAAGTTATGTAAGCAGAAGAAATTTAGGTCCTCGATTGACCCACGCGATCGTTCTGTTTATGAGGAGCTTCAATTTTTTCTCCAAGTTTCGATACTGGACATGTGCTTCTCGTAAATTTTGGTTTCTTTCATCTGCCGTAATGGAATTTAGCGTAGCTCAATAAACACGGTATCATATACGCATCGCAGGATTAGAACAACATTCCTTTATAGTTGCCTAATTGTCCTTCGAAATTCCGGAGCATTGGTTTCTTCGCTGTTGTGTAAACGGAGCCAAGGGTTTCTATAGTTTCAGAGACTTTCAAATCAAATAGATTTCCTAAATGGAGTTCATGAGATCAGTCGATCACCCCAGCGGAATCGGGATCAACTCGCGTGAAAAAAATAGTAAGTTGAATGTACGTATGAGCCTGCATCTGTCAGAGATATTCCATGTCTGTTTATATTTTTAATCAAGTCATTAAACGGTTTCTCATGCCACTAAAATTCGTCACGACATATCAACGGAGCTCTCTAAAATTGCTCTCAGATTATATATAATTGATGAATCCCCGCCAGTAGTAGAATTTTAGCGTTTTTAAACGTATTGCAGGAAAAGTAGCGATGTAAAACGGCATAGATTTGTGAGTTACGCGTTGTTTTAATAAGTGCACGTGTATATAGTGCGGATGTTTTCACAATCGCTCAGCGCAATCTACCAATAAGATAGATAAGAACAGAAGGTTAAGTTGTCATTTCATTGGTTACTGATATTGTGCCTTCATTATACTCCATAGCAAGGCAAACATCTTCATTTAATGACTTTGTAACTATATCTTTTGGGAACTTCTTCCTGTACGTATCTGCTCTCAGCAAACAAATTAACGTGCTCGAATTTCCTTACAAATGGCGGTCAAATACGGTAAGGACTATCTGGAACCATTTTGGAAACAGTTTCAGCATATTTGAAACTCAGATGATAGCATAATTTACAGAAATTTTTCCCAGTAGTAAGTACAGAAGCACAATTGGACAATATCCTTCAAAGTAACTTATATAGAACTTTTATCTTGTGAGAGGTGATAAATATCCAAAAGCGATACGCCATTTTGAGATTTTGATGCACAGCTGTTGTGCGAACTGCCATATTCTGTCAAAAATCACAGATTTTGAATTTTTGACTATGATAACTCTCTTCTCTTCTTGATTTGGCTATGGAATTTCATTAGAAAGCATTTTTTTATTTTTGCAAGGAGTGGAAATTATAGTTTGCTTCTTCAAGAAATGATGGACATTCCTCTGTCTGTCCCCTAATGTGTTCAACAAGGGTCATTGTTAGATGTCTAGACAAACTCTCTCTTCCTGTCAAGTTTGTTGGATCTGCTGTTCAAAACTAAACTGTAGGGAATTGAAAATGGAGATTTTCCCTATCTAAGAGTCTCATTATAGTTTGGATTTGAAATTTTGTTATAATATCACATGAAATTTTATCTCAGAATAATGTCCCAGTTAAATTTTAATGATATTTTCTATTTAATTGCAATTAATTGTGAACCATAAATGATTATTGCACAATCAAGTCTGTAGATGAAAGTCATTGAGTTAACCCTTCAACTCCCATGAATGACCAAGACAGAATTTCTCCTTGTAATGTCAGTACAATATCAAGCAGACAAGTGGTGAGAATAAGGAAAAGTATAAATTAGGGGATTATTAATTGATCTAATGGCAAATTCTTAGAATTAACATCACAAGAATTGTATGACGGATAAAAATGAAAATAACTCATGAGATTTTGGGGGTATAAAGGTTAAGAAATGAAAACATAAACCTGAGAGACAATTGTTTCTTGTTCTCTTTATTAAATGAGACACTTTCTTTAACTCTGACAAATCTGCACTAATAATGTGATCATAGAATTGATGTTCTAAAAACTATTGGGATGAAAATCTTCCTTTTCTATAACCTGTGATAAACCTTTTAACTCCCAGATCAAATTTGTCATTATTCTCATTGTCAACCATACAATTCTTATAATGTTAAGTCAGAGAATTTAATATTGGATCAACTAATTATCTTCAAATTGATATTTTACTTCATACTTATCACTTGTCTGGTTGATACTGTAATGATATTGTAAGGAGAAATTCTGGCTTGGTCACTCTTGTGAGTTAAAGGGTTAACCCTTGAACTCCCAGAACAAATTTGTTATTCTCCTTACTGTCAACCATACAATTTTTATAATGTCAGTTCAGAGAATTTAGTGTTGGATCAACTAATTATCCCCAAATTGATATTTTCTTTATTCTAATCACCTATCTGGTAGATATTGTATTGATATTGTAAGGAGAAATTCTGTCTTGGTCACTCATGGGAGTTAAAGGGTTAAGTAACACCTGTAAATATATATATATATTTGCGAGTTACAGACCTGAACTTTGTCTTGGTCCATAAAAATGTTAAAAAAAAATTGGCCAAAATGTAGCCATCTTGACCTCATGTTTGGTCCGTAACACATATAAACATGTATTTAGTTACTTCTTGGTCAAAAGTTGTTCAAAGTCCTTTTTCTTCTGTGCACTTAAAAATTTGAAACTTCAATGGCTATTCCCCAAACCTGAAACTCAATCCTTGAACCTTGATCCTCAATTCTTGAAACTTTGGAGATTTAGGGATGGAGTTTCAAGTCAAGACTGTCAATTAACATTTGAGCAGTACTCTACATCTAATCTGTTTTTTCTTTGTTAATTGCAGGACCTGGATAGTACTGACAGGGTGATGTGAATTTAAACCCTTCTTCTGTCATTTATTTGTCTGGCAATGTCAAAACCATTCTTTCTCAAGGGTGGAGTTAGAAGAATAAGGCCCTCGTCACTTGGTTCTGATTCAGATGAGAATGCTTTGGTACATCAAGGCACCCAAGCTTATGAACTGGAGTTAGAAAATATTTCTGACAGTGATGGGAGCAGTGTCAAGAACATGGAAGAACTTGATCCTTGCAGTCCAAATTCATCAACTCCTAGAAGTCTCTCCCCCCTTAGCTCACTTAGTAGTGGAGAAAGCCAGTTCACCAACAGAACATTTGAGTTTCCTCGAGAACCATTTAATGTTCCACAGTATGACAATTTGCGCTCCCCTGTCATGCGACCAAGTACATCTCTTTTAGAAGTGTCAATTGCTAACTTGCCACCAGAGTCTGAGTTGAAGCAGTCTCTGTTGAAAATCCGTGAACAGATGGCTTTGAGTCTTGTGCGATTAAAGGAGCTAGAGGAACAAGTTAGGAATGTACCAACCTTGCAAGTTCGCATTTCTGTGTTACAAGAGGAGAAACGCCAACTTATCAAGCAGTTGCAATCCAAAGCTACTAGAAAAAGGAGCCTATCAGTAGGCCCTTCATTAGGTACTGATTACTCCGTGTACAATGCACACCCCAAAGGTTCAAAGAGCGACACAGAAAATGATGGTGATGATGACTATGCTCTGATCAGGAAGAAACTTAGAGTCAAGTTGAACTCTGTTGGTGTTGGAGATTACTCAGTAGATGGACCTTGTTCTTGTTGTCCCACAGTAATACCAGCAGTAGTGAAGGCTCCTGTGAAGTCTGTGTGTGTTGGTACGGATATGGATTTAGATCAAAACAGTCCACTACCAGTAAAAGAGGTTGAGGAACCAGTTAAACCAGTTGTACAAACAAGATCAATTGGAGTTGGAATGATGAGGTCTTTCACAAGAGATGTTGGTGTGGGTGAAGATAAACCAATCATTAACACTGAAAGCAAAGGTTCTCAGGCTTCAGTAGGAATGGTGGATTCTGCCTGTGATGCTCTGTCTGCCACACCTACAAGTGATATGGCAGTGTTAGTGAAACCTGATGTATGCTCAAAAGGAATTGGCACAATGGAAGAAAACTCAACTGACAGTTCTTTTTACAGGGGAACTGAAATTTGTTCTTCAAAACTGTTGGTTCACACTGGTGTTCAGACAGGCAGAAGTCCAGAGGTGTCATTAGTATCAATTGGTGTGGGAATATGCACCATTGATGATGAACCATCCTGCCGAAAGTGTTCCAACAGAAAGTCCCGAGCAGTGGTGAAAACTGTTGACGAGATCATGGCCAATCGTATTGACATCCCATTTTACAGATCTGTTGGGGTTGGTGATTCTAGTCTCGATGACAACTATCTTTGCAATCACTGCAGCAACATTGAGACAAGAACAATTGCAGTTGGAGAAAAGATTGAATATAGAAACATTGCTATTGGCGACTTCAGTGTATCTGAGGACTCTTGTTGTGACCGTTGTAGTAACCTGAAGCAAAGAACTATAGGCTGTGGCACTGATTGTGTTGTTACTGTGGACACTGGTTCTGGAGAAGAGAGGATCAATGACTTTCTGTTTTGTGATCACTGTTCAAATTTACAAACAGCATCCATTGGAACAGGTGATTATACACTGGAGGAAAGCTCTGTTTGTGAACTTTGCAATTCCAAAATTCAATCAAAGGCTGAAAACATCATGGAGAGTGTGGTGACTTCAGATATTGCTGTTACAACAGAATCAGTTGAGAGTAGTCATCCAGGTGCTGAGAAAAACAAAGAAGAAACATGTGTATCACTGAAAAATATCAGCTCTGCTAAGGAAAGTTCATGTACACGTACAATCGGTGTTGGCAGTTGTGGCATCATGGACTCTTTCTGCAACAGGTGTGACAATCTCCACACCAGGTCTATTGGAGTCGGCAGTGGTAACATTTCAGTCGATGTAATTTGTGACAGATGTTCCAATAAGAAAACAAAGTCAGTTGGAACAAGCTGTGACATCATAGAAACAAGAACGCTTGGTGTCAGTGAGTGTTGCATTACAGATAACTACTGTGACAGATGCATGAACATCAGGACTCAAAGTGTGGCCATTGGAGACTGTTGTGTAACTGACAGCTTCTGTGAGCGCTGCTTTAATGTCCAAATGCATTCTATTGGTGTTGGAGACTTTGATATTAATGCAGAGGATGACACACCTGTAGTTATACAAGCTAATCTAATTTCTGTCGACAATAACAACAAGGTGGACATCAACATGAACATGAAAACTAAAAACAGCTCTATTACAACTAAAAATGTAGTCAGACACATACAGTCAACACAAGGCAGTCCTCTTATGTACTCAAATGATGGCATTAAGAAGGTGTTTATGAACAGCAAGGAGAGTGACCTTCATGAGTCTGATGAGAGCATTGACAATGATAACCCCAGCAGTGACACAGCAAGCCAAACCAGTGAAGTTTTGGTAACAACACCATCTCCAGAGCGGATTAGGTATGGATCCTTCATAAAGCTATAACTAATTTACCACAGAATAATTAAGACAATTTTTTGAAGTTTGAAGGCATTATTTGTTCCAAAAAAAATGGTAAGTTTTTGAGTCAGAAAATAGACAGTTGACTGTGACATGTGGTTGTCTGGGGGAGGAGCATTACTTACAGCAGTGACTGATGTTTTGAGCACATGTAAGATATAATTGTCTAAAATTTCGTTCAGTACAAATTGGAATGCAATTCTTTCAGAGATCCTTAAGATGTTTCATTTCAAAAGCATCCATTTGGCTCAGGAAACAATTAAATTCAGGATACACTTAATTCTCATGAAATTTTCCAAAACATTTCCAATGTATTTTTACAAAGAGTGTCAAATTTGTTGTGGGTGTTTTGCAGTTATTCAAAGTATTTACATAGGTGAAGTAATGTTACAGCCATGTAATGTAATGAACCAATATATTTTTGTAGGCAATCAATCTGCAACTTTGTCACTAAGTGAATAATACTTGGTGTTAATATATGTCATAATTGAAGTTGACAAAGATTCAGCGATTTTTTTCTGATAACAAATGAAAGTTAAATCAAAGCCATATTGGTAGTTAATGCTTTTAAGACATACATCTGCACATGTATAGCCAAAATGAGAAAACTTTGCAAATGGCCAAGTAAATATAATAGTTAAAGGAATTTACATATATTATTTTTACCTCCAGAGTCATGTATAGTCTTGACCTTTCCCTGTGCAAGGTTTAGTCTTCTCAATCCTTTGACTCTTATGAGTGATCAGCTCATCAATTCTCCCTATCATTTTGATACACTTTCAAGTAGTCTGGTAATAAGAACTTATGAAAAATTAGTTCTTCTAAATCCTTTGACTCTTAGGAGTAATCTGCTCATCAATTCTCCTTATCATTTTGATACATAGTGAAGTAGTCTGGTAATGAGCATTAATGAAAAATTATCAACCGGTAGAGAAGTCTTGACATTCCTTGTAGCACTATATCTATAGGAGTAGCAACAAATAAATGAATCGACTCGAGAAGGGAAGATTAAAGTAGGGAAAAACATGTGCAACGACAGAAATGCACAAATTATCTGTACTATAAGCTAAAGCTAAGCTACATGTACACTCTGTGACAAAATTAGTAGACACATAAAATTCACCTGGCTTTTTGTAAGGATGTATTAGGTTATGACATGGGCTGAATTTTTTCTTCTGAAATAAGGACCCCAAAATTGTTCACAGAGAGAGGAAGTGAAAGTAAGAATATTGGTGACAAAATTGGTTTACCATTCCAGAATATCAAGTTGAAGGTGTCAGAAGTTTTGTCACTGGTTGTAGAGAAGCATTTGCTAAATGAAGTGTTAATTTTAGCAAGTGTTAATTTTAGCAATTGTAGTGATCAATGGGAAATGCTATGGGAAAATTAACAAAGCATGTATCTACACTGTACATCACCTATCATATATGGTAACTTTTTGCCAGTGGCACAGTATCTCTTAAATTCAGGGACATTTTCTGTTAATTTTTTTTTTTTTTAAATCAGCTTAGTGGAATATAATTTCAATTTTCATAGCCACTTATTTGGCAGTTTGATTACAGGGTATTTATATTTGTAACAGTGTTAATGATTCTTTATAGTCTGGTGAAAAAGTAGATTTTTACTTGAAGCAGGCCTCAATTTGTTTGTGTTTAAAGGCTATTCAATGCTATCAAGTGACAACAACTGCTGTAAGCAAGCCTCAGTTGAATGCACTGACTGTGAGATGAGTAGCATATCTTCAGACCTGCTTTTACTAAAACCCTACATGAAAGACTGTCTTGTGTGCGTGTTCAGTGCAGTTCAGGCAGTTGAACATGAGACTAAATAAACTTAACAGTCAGACAAATTAATACTGTCTGAATTTCTATTGTTGTCGGCTTTAAAAACCTAAAGTCTTTTTCTTTTGAAAACTTGTTTTCACTGCTTACTGAGAACTTGAAATGACTGTATGATCTTAAATCCAATTTTCAGTAAAACTACCTCTTGCCGTTTTGTATCTATTTTCAATGAGTTTAACTCTTTAAGCTCATTACTGTAATCTTGTTCAGAAGCAATATCAGTGATTAAATAAGTCGTATGTTGTGCATTTTTCCTGACTTAGAGGATGAAACCACTTGACCACTTATTAGTAAATGGATCTAAGAGATTGCTATCTTGTTTTCAAAGATAATACAATACTGTTTTTAGTTTTTTTGTGTTTATTCAAAGAAAAGTTCAAAGGCTTTATAATGGTATTTGAAGAGAATCTTTTGAAAGATGTGATGGAATTTCTGAACATACTTAATGCTGCTAGAAATGAAAAGGAGTCTTTTCTTCAAATGATGACTTATCTCATTCCCATCCGTTGATCACTTCAATAACGAAACTTAATACCCAGATAATGCTTTTTAAGTGTGTCCTTCCCGCTCTTTTCTCTCAAGTATACTATCCCACTCCTCCCCTGTTACAAAGCTTTTGAAAACTTACAACATCCAACTTGTTTACAATTATTTTGAGGATTTTTTTATTGTTTTTATTTCAGAATAACAGATGAAGTTGTGGTGGCGTGCAAACTATTGAATGGGCATCTTTATAAAGGAAAAGAGATTGGCAGAGAGCAAATGGTGATCATGTTGTTAAATTGTGTTTTTATTAGTTATTCTTTTTGCAGATTTTTTTTTGTAACATCTCATTGTCTTTTTTTTTAGCTTTTGTGTTCCTTTTGTTTTCTGCTTTGCGCTTCGTTTAATTTTAGGTAAATGTAAGAAGGTTCCTCTAATAACTGAGCAAAAAAGAATTGCTTAGTTTTTTCGATATGGAGAGGCTCTAGAGTTTTTAATTTTTTTGAATGTCTATTGTTGCTTAAATGTTCTTCGCTGACGGTAAAACTATGCACCATAACTTGTCAAGTATGTTAAGCATTCTGAGATTACAATAACTCCTTTGATTATCATGTAATTGTCTTAATCCTGGTAAAGGATCATTTTTCTATTTGATGCAAATTAGTCAGGTTAGCATCAACATGTTCTGTTGAGCTAAGAATTCAAAGCAAACATTGAATTGATCAGGTTGAAAGAGCAGGGGCTCTTGGTCTGAATTTTATGTGTTACGGTTACTGGGAATCTTTATTTTAAATTTGGCTTCAACTAAGCTCAGATATTGTTATCGAATCAAATGCCATGCATTCTACGTGATTAGTTACTGCCAACTGTCTGTAAGAGTGCGCATGCACGGCTTACGATTAGAAATTTATGTTCAGTATGGCGCTTTGTTTTAAAAATTTATGGTCCACCTCGACTAAGTTAAGGGTTCGATTGACAGTGATGCAAGAACTGCACTAAAAACACGAAGGCTAAGGAAGTTTGAGGGAGAAAACTGTGTATTCAGACTCGAAAAAACTTCCATGGCACATGTATGTTCGAATTAGGGTGATTGCTGTGGGGAAAGTTCTTACATATGTTTTTCCTAACGTTACCGTTCTGGTGTGCTTCCCTTCAATCCTAGGTCACACGTGACGTCAGAATTTGTTGAGAAGGAAGTATTGGCGTGTGATCCAGCTTTGGTTTTTACCTCATTCTGCCGTCACATGTGACCTATTCTGGTTTGCGATTGAAATTGAAACGATTCCCGGAAATGTTCTCCAATTACGTTGTGTAGAATCTCGGGAAAACCACATGGACTCTTTCAAGAAAATCTTTCATCTTCAGAGCTCATTCTAAACTTGTTCTGAGCATATCTTCCCAAGGAAAAGTAATGGAATTCGATAAACGTTGATACTCTCAATCAAATGTTTTTTCTAGTTCGAAGTGAATTTATACTTTTACTTTTCTTTTAGCATCTTATTTATCCTTAGACCATCTTCCCTGAATCAAAGATCAATGTCAAGAGAAAAAAGGAAATGATCAGCAGTCACAGAAACCCGATTGTTAAACAAATTCTCCTCGCCAGCACCTTAAGAAATGTATAGAGAACAGAATGGAGAATAGAATATGCATACTTTTTTTTTTGGTGTAGAGGGTTAAAATTTTGATTGGCTTTGGTATCGTGATTTATGAGTTCTTATCACTTAAAAACGCAAAGCACAAGCACAGTGTAACTATCCAAAAACCTTGGGAGGAACTTACATTTGCATTTCTTCTCCTCAGATCTCGTGCATGAGTACAGTGGAAAACAACTGGTTTCGTTGTGTCAGCTCTAGAGACAGTGACCCAGAGGTGATCAAAGGGCTCTTGAGGATATTCAAGAATCAAATACACATGTTGCTGGAAACTATTCTCAACCTCGTGGACGGCAATGTAAGTGTCGAGTCGTGCGCTGCAGAGCCCATGGCCTCTGAGTAGAGGAAGTGTTGTGTGTCATATCTGTCACGAAGTCTGATGTAATGAAAAACAACAACTGGTGTAGGATATACCAGGTCTATCATAAGCATGAACTCGGCTCGATGAGTGGAATTGACTCTTTTAGAGTGATGAAGGTTCTAAGATTTCGAGGAATTAAAGTTTTTGCCTCACATAAATTGAGCTCTACAAGAGAAGGAGGAAGGAAGGGAATGAGTGGAATGGGTAATTGAGTGAGTGAATGTATTGGTCGACTCATTGATTGATTAAACAACTCTAAGTTGATTGACTGAGTAACTGACCCATTGATAATTTAATATTGTGGTTAAAAAATGTCATCTACTTCGCCCACAGGGAAATAATGCATTGCATTATGCTGTGTCATTTAGAAACTGGAAATTAGTGGACGTGTTACTGGACACGGGACTCATGAACCTGAACTTACCAAATAAGGTATTGTTATTCTCCAGAATTTCTCATCTTCCCAAAAGTTTGGTGTGTAGTTAAAGCAGTTCTCTCTCGATATAACGCTCCCGATTTTGCGCTCAGTAAACTGTGTCGGGGAAAACCAAAAAATTATCAGTGAACTTGGCTTGGTTTCAAGTTATTACTGAAATGATAATGAGTATATAAGGAACGAAGGCTGGTTATGTCTACAATTCCTAAGAGGGAGGGGACGGGGAGAGAGGAGGGAGGGGGTGAGTGTGAAATTGTGCTGTCTTAGACAATTGAGTCAACCATTTCGTTATAGAGCGTTAGGTACTAAGTGCCAAGCAGGAAGAAGTTTTCCCTTACACTGAATAAGCTTCTGTTATTCTGTTGTCTGGCGAAAGTGTAGAAATTGTATGAAAGGCAGCATAATTAATTTACTGAATGATTACCAGGCTGGGTACACTCCGATTATGATGGCTGCTTTGGCAGGAGTCGTGAAAGAAGACGACAAAGACATCGCCAGGAAATTGTTTCAAACAGGAGACGTCAACAAGCAAGTCGAGGAAGTAAGTTCACTTATACGTCTGTTTTCTCTCCGTTCCACGTCCGCAGTGATAGCGCCATGTCTTGGTTTGGTGAAAATAACGCATTCAGTACAAGTTCCATCGGAGAGCACATTTTATATCGACGTGGGTGGTTCTCTTTTTATGTGACACCATTGCGAGATTTCCCTCCAGGGTGACATCCTCTTTCTGATATATCAAGCAACCCGTGTGAACTTGCACAAGCACGAATCGTTCCCGTTTTTACGTTTGTAGGGGCGAACTCAAATTCTAGGAGGAACTCGCATTTAACTCGCATATACTCGAAAGTCACCTCTTGACCATTGTTATTATTATTTTTTCAACCCTAAATGAATGCTACTACTACAAGAACTTGTCCCAGGGTTCAATCTTTAACTAAAATTCGTAAGCTTCATGTATGCGAAGATACACGCCTATTTTTACAGTTTTCCTGAATGTTACTCATAATTTTTCTTTGGAATAATCAGACAGGACAAAGTCCACTTATGTTGGCTGTCAGTCGAGGGAGAATGGAAATGGTCGAGCTCACTCTAGAAGCTGGAGCCGATATCAACGCAACAGATGAGGTTAAAAACTTTATTTTCATTTTAGAGAGATTAGTACAGATATCTCAGGCTTCAATTTTAAGTCATGATTTCAGTCAATATGTGCTGTTTTACAGGATAGCGAACAAGGTTTTGGTTGACCATTTCGTCTTTTCATGAACAACATTTCTGTCGTCCTTTCATATTACTAGGATGGCTCTACAGCTCTTATGTGTGCGTGTGAACACGGTCATCTCAATATCGCCAAGCGACTGCTCTTGGAGCCTCATTGTGATGCATCACTAGAAGACCATGTGAGTGGACTTTGTTTAAAGTATGACAGTTATAGCTGATTTTTACAACAAGGGTGTCTATTAATTTTCGTTCATTTTTTTCCCCTCTGTGTTCCCTTTCTTGCAAGGGCTCTCCGCCTTTGAATGTCATCTTCAACTTGTCTAGCGGAAAGTTATTATTCCTGTTTCTTAAACATAAAGAAGATGCCAGTCCATCGATCAGGTATACCACCCCTTCCCCCTCCTTCAACTTTTCGTCAAGTACTCATGTTAGTGCGCCGGTTGTCATTTGCATTCCTGGTTAAACAGAAGTACCGAAAGAATTAAGTGTCTTGCCCATTACAGCTTGAAAAAGTAAAGTGAGATAGTTGTATATTCTGAAAAGGTATATAAATTGATGAAAGTTCACTCGGGTAAAAATGTGATTTAATTTTTTTGCTCTTTTAGGAAGGAAGCACTGCTTTGTCTATTGCCATGCAAAGGAACTTCAAAGACTTGGCTTTGCTTATATACGGAAATGTTAGCTTTGATCCAATTGGGAAACCTCGAAAGGTAGGCCGATGTTAAACGCTAAATAAAACTAAAATAAACGTCTTCTTCCAGTGATCCGTGATATGAATTCCTCTTTTTTATCTTTAGTATGTCTAAATCTGACTAGAGCTGTAAATTTTGACGTTCTTTCGTTGATTTGAAGCCACTTCAACAGCCTCACTATACAGCTGATTTATTTCATTTTATTTTTCTTTACTTTTACAGAAAATCGGTGGCTTGCCGTGTAAAGCTTCTTGACGTACAAGCAAAGATTTCGGCAATCATCATTAGCTGTTTGATGGTGCTTTGGTGTTTTAGACGCTTACTGGTCAATAACGTTTGAGTAGTAGGTCTCTGTGGTATCAGTAAGAGTCGATTTTTAAAAACCGTTATAGTTGGGAGTACATGCCTCTTTGTGTGCCACATTTTTTTTGGTGTTTGGCCACATTATCAGTCTTTTTGATCGACACTTCTTGGTCTCAGTTGTAGTAGTTTTGTGCAAAACAACTTTTTTCAGGAAGAAGTAAACTGGTTTAAAAAGGAGAAAGAAAAGTAGAATTAGACGAGATTTTTTCCACCTTTTACACACTGTCCTCCTTACATTTCCTCTGGTACCGATAAGGAGAATTTGTTTCACAATTAGGAGCTTCCTAAATTGGTGATCATTTCCTTTGTTATCATGACCTTTACATTTGATTCAAGGTTGATACTGTAAGGAGAAATTATAAACCAGTTTTTCTTTGGGCTTCAAGGGTCAATGGGGTTCTAACTTTATCAGTTTTCGAATCTAGAATTTTAAGATACCTTTGAAAAGCTGATTTATCCAGCGTTTATAAAGGAACTCTATTTAGAGGCTCAGTTACTTATTTTTCTGTGGTAAAGCAAGGGTGTCTGGACGCTGCCAGGGGGCAGAGGATTTCAATTAGCGAAGGGAGACTAAAAACATGAATAAGATAGGATTGTAAATAGAGTATGAGTTTTCTCCCAGTAAAAGAACCAAATAAATTCACATGTAGATTATCCTAACTTATAGAACCTCTAACTTTAGCTAATAAAGGAGGTAAGTTTCTAAACAAAGTGTGGTGCTGAGTCGGTGGTAGAGTATAACAAGGTATTTCAGTATTATCAACTGAGCTGATAACGGAAATTGGTCACCGTAAAGTGTTTCAAAGCTGACGTTTCGAGCGTTAGCCTTTCCTCAGAGCGAATCTGACGACTCTGGAATATTAACGAAGATTCACGAATATGTTCTGAATAAGTTCTTACAAATATTTTTAAACCTCGTAGAATTTAGGAAAGGTCTTCCTTAATTGGAAGAAGGGAGGCTTGTCTGGCTAAGGCCTGAAGGTGGTTTTACGATTTTGATAATGAACATGAAAAAATTACGTACCTCTGATTGGCTGAAAACGAGTGCATTCTCATGTAATACGAAAGCAAAGTTGAAGCACGAGTGCAAATTAGAAATTACGCGCACGCTTTCAAAATTTCGTCTGTCTTGACTTTCTGAGATGTTTTTTCATGTACATTACTTACAAGTATACGCAATAACATTATTTCTCTTGCAATTTGGTGTAATAAGCACTTGTAAATTTTACAAAGACCACGAATTAAAAATGTACTCTTGCTTATTAACACCAAATTGCACTCGAAATCGTGCCTATATCTATAATATGTATATATATATATATATATATATATATATATATAAACATTTTCAAGGTGGTATTGAAGGGTTTACTGTGTTTCAATTTTTTGTTATTTTATTTATTAAATATTTTATATATAATTTTTAAATAGTAAAGCCCTTATTATTTTATTACTCTTTATTTAACACAGAATGTCGGTCATTTATATTTTAGCTGGCAAGACTGTTTCAATAGTTATTCTATCGATGTACTACAGTAATTAATAATTATTTTTGTTAAAATGTGCATAACATCATGAAATATGTTAAATCTTGCGTGTCTATGTCTTGAGCTATGTCGAGATTTCTTAGCTTTCTTTCCAAAATGTACCCTCATCATTTCGTTTCTCGCCGAGTTATCGGCCTTTTTTATTTAAACCCGTCAATCATATGCACAAAAGCATCAAAATGTTTGGTCAAAAACAAACGAGAACTTTTTATAAGGGGTATACGAACTAATTTTTCCTTGCTCAAATGTGTGATTACAAGAGATTATAAATTATAATATCTTGGTGATTATCATACCCTAATGACCCGGATTTCTGATTGAAATATCCGACGACTTCTGAAAGTTATCGGAGACTTTCTGACGACTCTCCAACATTAACGAAGAGTTACGAATAATTTGTGATGTGTTCGAGGCGTCTGGCCCCCCAGGATCTGCCCCATGATTTCCCCATACCCTGGTGCCTCTTTTTGTAGACACTTGAATGACAGAAGGACACTTGTTTTGCTTTCGTGTCACCTGCCGTACCTGAAATGGAACACTTCATTGAGCTTTAGTTAATAATTATCAGGGAGCAAAATACTAGCAGGGGTCGGGAATGTGAAAACGTTCAGCTTGTAAGATCTTTTAAATGATTTGTAACATTATTTAGCATTGGCTTGCTTTAATGTGAATAATGTGAGTCTTCTCTGTTGTTCATTGTAAAGTTGGAAAGTGCAGAAAGATCTTAATGTTTCCTAAACCGAGCCTGACCCCCACCCCCCTTCTTCTCCTAGAGAAGCAAACATGACGATCAGACCTTTAGTTGTGATGTGTGTTCCCGCGGGACCGTAAACACTTCCGATAGTGTGCATAAATACTGATTCACTCGCAAATTGTTCAGAAAGCTTTTTGTGAAACCATGGGTGAGGGTAAAAGAGAATTAATCGCCGAGCTGGAAGACGATGAGCGAAAATATAAGGTGAAGGTAGACGGCGGATCATCGGTAAGTTGCAGTGTCTGAACTCGCATATTACTCTAAAGTGTGCGTTCGTTCTTCTCGAATGCTTTCGCATTTATAGAAGCAAATGCTGCGTGAATATGAATAGTTTATAATTGTTTGTTGGAGAGCAGTTGCAATTAAGTATTGTCAACTCCAGGGGTTTCATGCAGCACCGGTTTCCAGCGGTCTACAACCGCTTGCGAGACCACTAATCGCCGTATATTTAGCCTGCGAGCAGGTTCTCGTGTTTCGGTTTCGGTAGGGCCGCCTATTACACCATCGGCAACCGCCAATGGAAAAATACATCCTTCTGTGTTCTTCCTCGTTCTTCAAAGCATGCTGACAAGGTTGAGTTCAGTGTCCATGTAATCTGTAGTTGCTACAAGGACAGGATCGCGAATGATTCATGACTGTTGCATTCCGTGAAATCGTTCGTGCATAACATTGTTCGCTTCGACTGCGTCACGCAACTGCATCATGTAGTTTAACTTGAATCAATGCTATTAATTTGTGTTTTCTTCAGTGAGTCAAAACAAAACAAAAGCAAGGAAAAACACTCCAAGATTAGCATTACTTAAAACGGGGTATAACAGCTTCGCGACTTTGCAGTATGCAGAATCCTTGTCATCTAACATAAAGATTCAGCCAAACCATTTTGGCCAAATATAAAGTAGAAGCAGAGGCCCGAAATAGTCTCCCTTCACATTCGCTTCGGATTAGTGAATTTCGGCCTCACTTGACTGGCATTACTTTTTCTTCACCTTGCTCACGCATGTTAATACAGGCTTCGATGAAGCGCACATGGCGCACTTATTGTCATTATTAATATTTCACCCACAAATTTGCTCAACTTAATGGGTTACCATATTCCCATATTTATTTTTAAAGGGGCCACGTTTGGCGCACTGCCCGCTCCATAGCTTAGCTCGTATCGAACCGTGAAGTCAAAAGGTCTTGGTTCCAATTCTTTATAAAGTACTCGGATGTTTTCTTTCGTCGGACGCTCGTGACAAAATTGTTGCAATCCTTACGGTGGACTGTACACTGTAATTTCGCTTCTTGTAAGATCTCAAATGGAAGCCATACAAAAACCATGTGAGGAAGATTTGATAACTTTACTTTTTGGAATCTCAGAACCTAGCAGATAAAGAATTTTTGCGTAAACTTTTGAAAGGAGGTTATGGAATCATACAGCAGTTTTCAACAACTTTTTCTATAAGCGGCTGCAGATGGTGTGATAGAAGGTTGTGTCTGTTAAAGAAACCCAAACAAGATACCGTGCTAAACAGGTGGGGGACCCATGTGATAAAGTTTCAAGAGCATCAAGATTTTCCTCTAATTTAACGACATCCTGACCAACCTTTGAAAAAGACATGCCTGCGGATTCAGTTGTTGCTTTTCAGGAAAAGAAATACTTCGGCTTGAGCAAAAGACGATTGGCTTTAGTTGCGGTACGTTTATCACATTGTGTATTTCAATCGTTAACTCTTGTGGAAATTTGTTTATTATCTTATGAAGCCAACAAATTTACATACTTCCATTTCTTGTAGGGAGCAATTTTAGTCATTTTGTTAATAATTATATTACTCGTGGTGTTTCTCGTTAAAGTACGCTCAAAGAAATCCAAAGGTAAGCTTAAAGTCCTTGTGATTTATTTTGTATTTATTTATCTATTTTTTAATCTTTTTGTGGTCTGCTGGTGTTTGAACGTATTTTGATATAAGACTAAATCAGCCGACCGTGAATTTCTACTCATTGACCAAGCATTAAAACCTAGACCTTTAGACGTTTTCTTGTGAGCTCTTTACCTTAAACACCTCCATATTTGAAAAAAATACCCTTGTATTCCTCTGGAAAGACTCCACCCCACCCAGGCAAGGTTCAAACTCTCCACTCCCAAGCACAGGCGACAGTCAAATTCCCGTGGGTGCCTGGGGTGGGGGGAAGGATGTTGAAGCTTCGAATTGATCGGCGCATAACGCCTGCGTCTGAGCCTTAACGGTACAGTATTTGTTCCGGGAGAAAGAACAAGGTGGGACTTCTGTTGTTATGATGTAAAGTTTTTCTTATCTACGGTCTCTTCTTGTCTTCGTTTTAGTCAGCAAATCACCTATAGGAGGACAGGAGGAATGGTAAGACTGGGTTGAATTAAAAAAAAAAACAAAAAAACACACGAAATACTGAATGTCAAGGGATATTTTGAGCAAGCGTGTGGTATGGTTAAACCAGATACTAGCCCATTTGTATGTCAAAAGCGGGAGGATTAGCGTGAAAAATTGGCAGACATCAGCAATTAATTTGGCCGGGATTTGCATATGCCCTCGAGTAATGAAGTTACATGGTAAATCGTTACTATCGGAGAAAATAATTACCAATTTCCCGTGCGTCAATTTTGAAGCGAAATGAGCTCTTGATTCTCAATAACGATCAAATTGACAGAGATTAGTGTATTAAATCATCTTTAGAGTGTTGCCGGGCTTTAGGAAGTAGTTATATCTTTACATCTTCCTTAAAAAACAACATACAATTTCGAGAATGTGGAGAAAGAATAAAATGCTTATTTGACTATTCCTTTCATGGCACATGATGTCGTTTATGTACTTTAAGAGAGGTCATCTGAGGAAGCCGTGAAGCTATTAACTTTATTATATTTACTATGTTTTTGTAATTTATTATGGACAGCTCATCAGATCCCCTGATTATTATCTCAATGGATGGATTTCGACCAGACTTTCTTGGGAGAAATCTAACCCCTAACATCAATTATCTTGGTAAGAAAAATCTACTTCCATTCTGAACGTTTATCAGTGATCCAAATTAAAGAAGTATTCAGCAGTCCTGTAAGCAGACTGACATACAGTTACAGTTTGACGGAGAGATGAACAGACGGACCGACGGACGGACGGACGGAAGGGCCGACCGATGGACCGACGAACAAATAGACGGACGGAAAAACAGACGAGCAGACATACAGACGGACAGACAGACAGACGAACAGACAGACGGACAGTTAGACATACAATTATAAACGCAAGTTACTAAGTCATTCGTCACCTGACAAAACGTTACTTAGGGGCGTGACTAAAACAACCCCCTCTTAGACAGACAGAGAACTCGCAAAAATCTATTTATCAAGCCATCTAAAGGCTAGAAAGTAAAAAGGGTGAGCAGAGAGGAACCATGAAGTCCACTCAGTAGACCTCAGTGGTCTGGCCGACGGGCAGACAGCCATGAGCACAATTTGACTCTAAGCGGTGGCTTCAAATTTCAGTGATATCATTTCGGAGAGAAGCCTACACGCACAGCAATCTTTAGAGGACAGACAAGTTGCTTACTTTTAGAGTAATGATTATATATCTGATACTCAAAAACAATAACGATTTGATCACGAAAGTAAACAGTAACTACGATTTGTTATTAATTCTCACTTGTCTCACCGACAGCTAGCAATGGAGTTCGAGCAAAATTCCTCCTTCCTCAATTTCCCACAAAGACCTTTCCTAACCACTATTCCATGATAACGGTGAGCATGCACTTACGGAACGTAATGGTTAAATTAGGAGGACGATAATAGTGGTGGAGCGAAAAAGGCGGGAAGGGAAAAGGTTTGGACCCGACCCAAGCCTCCCTCGGTTTTTTCACTCCTCCGCTACTATCGCAACATTTACTATCCGTGCTTCGTTTCACTAACTGAACGTCTGAAACAGGCTATTACCTTACACATCAATTGGAACATTTTTCTAATTTTAATGAAATCGATCGTGACTGTTTTTTCCTATGTTTTATTCCATCACTAGGGTCTTTTTCCCTCGCATACTGGTATTGTGGCTAACAATTTCAGAGACGAAAAACTAAATGACAACTTCAGAATTGGAGGACCGACGACATCTGATCCCAAATGGTGGAAAGGCGAACCAGTGAGTAGCTTGCTTGAGTAGTTGGGGGTATTGTTGTTCACAAGAAACAAAATTTAACAGCGCAGTTTTCAAAGAGTCTGCAGTAATGCTGTGTCAGGGAGAGTGATAGGACTGATGATTTCAACAGGCCTCCTTCCCTGTCCTTTCGTGGCTGAGACGCTTGTTGGTATTTTTTTTGCTTGAACAACCCCGCCAGTTAGTTTCTTATCATCTTGGTATAAAGATCCTTCCCTCTTTTGAGACTTGTTCCATTACAATTGCCTAATGGCCAGACCCCGGTTGATCGAAGGGTGGATAACTCTATCCACTGGATACATTGTATCCTCAGGATAGCACAGCACGTTGGACAGCGGTTTATCCGTTGGATAGTGCTATTCGCCCTTTTGAACAACTGGGCTTTGATGTTTAGAGCGTTTGGATCCAAACTGGGTTGGGTCATTGAGCCGTTTTATTAGGCATGACCTTATCACGATCAAATGTCCGTTCTGTTTTATTCACGGGATATGCGATGACGTGATACTCAGTCTATCCATTGCTTCAAAAGTATGAAGTTCGGGTCTTTTCCGGCTCATAATACCTCTTTCCACCCAGGAGTGTAAATAGTGCCATCAAACTTCCGGAGAGCCTGCTGTAATGCTGAGGTGGGGGAGGGGAGTAGCCATACTCCTTACTGCAGCGTAATTATGAAATTGGACTGAGGTCTGACTTTGGATACCACTTAGCCCTTGGGTAATTTGTGCACCTTTGTGAGCGTCTAGCAAGCATCTCCAATGACTGCTTGCTCGCCGACTTACGACTACTTCGCTTGTCTACAGACAGTCAATCAAACGAAGCATCTGTTAAATCACTCAATAAGAAAACCAAGAGAAAAAAAAATTGAGGAAGGCCAAGCAGAGTTACAACAACACCAACAGTAAACAAAAGAAATCAATCAGTTGGAAGGTTGAACGTCTCCTATCTCTCATTTATAGTTGTGGGTGACCGCCATTAAGCAAGGTCTTGTGTCTGCGTGTTACTTCTGGGTCGGGTCTGACGTTCCTATTGAAGGTAAGATGTGTCTGTAGGGAATTTTATGATAAACTGAATGAATGACGCACTCATTGGTTCTTGCTTGTGATCTATGGTAGAACAGACATATACATGACGTCTCCATCAACAAGTATTTCTTTTTGTTGTCATTAAAAAATTACATTCCATTTTTCCGTGGGTCTGCACAGTAACAGATCACGGCAGACGTCAAATTATGGTAACAACATTACTGACAAACTCGGCTGCGCGTTTTTGTGCCACTTTTTTATTCTGTCCACATTTTAACGTCATCTGTGATCTAGTACTAAACAGACACACCAAATATATTTGTTAATTTGACGCCGCTAATTTTTCTTTTAGGAATATTACCCAACTTCACATATGCCTACAATCAGTAAGTATTTTATCATAGAGAGGAGGAGTTTTGTGTGAACAGTTGTCTGAGATAAATGATGTGCCGATTATGCTTTCAATATGATGAACGCTGAATTTGCGATCATAAGACAAAAATGGATGTAAGAACCATTGGGAGCAAGTCTCTACTTATCGCCTTTTCTTTTGGGGGGGGAGGAGGGGGGGACAGGGATTTGGAGGATGTTGATTGTGTCCCGATAAAATTTACCTGAGCCCTCATAAGGCTTTGAACCCCCCTCCCCCCCCCTCCCATTTCATTAGCAGTTAATTTTCTGTCGATTTTCTATAGTCCCTCTTTTTACTTTGTTGACGAGACCATGCGACTCCCCCAAAATCCTCCACCCTCAGCCGCAGGGGAATAAATAATTGCTGCTCCCTTCTTTTGTTTTCAGTTTTTGCATTCACTTCATTTTACTTACTTTTCTCAATTTCTACAGATTAAAACATCTTAAATACACGCTTGTCATGAGTTATATACGTGTTCTAGAAAAACGAAACAAACCTAAACAACAAGTAGAAACCAACAATAGGAAAACTAGGAACAACGAAGCAAAATGTTTACGTAAAGGAAGAGACCAAAGGAAAAAGGGAGAAGAAAATTTGCAGAGATGTTTTTTCACCTAACCTGTGCTTTAACTGGTTTTATTTTTTTATATAAGGACTCATCCGTTTGAAGCTCGTGTGGATAAAGTTCTTAGCTGGTTGGATCTGCCATCCCACTGTACCGCAGATAATACCAACAATGAAGGCAAACGGTAACAAATACGCACACTGTTCTTGTCATTATTAATTTGTCTTTAAGGATATATCTTAGTTTTGTTCTACTTAAACTCCTGTTTGCAAGATTTTCCTCTGATTTGATGTAGATGGAGGTTTCTGTGTATGGATGTTGTATTGTTTTTTATAAAATAATTCAAATAGTACGCGCGCTCTGATTGGCCATAAAACCATTTTACATGAGCGCATGTAAACACGGTTTTTCATTAGTTATTTCTTTCATTCTATTATTTCTTAGTCATTTCTTTCATTAGTTATTGCTAATCTACTTCGCGTCGTGGTTTCCTACGCTTATCTCGTGTTCTCCCAACCTCCCGCGTGTTTACATCAGGCTATGTAAACACGGAAACCATTTTGCATTTCTTCAATCTACAGTTAAGATTAATGTTTTCTCGAGGAATGTAAGGTTCGAATTAACTTTTGCTCCTGGTGATGCAATGACAAAACGTTGCGACGCCGAATTCGTGCAAGGCTGATTTTGAGAGTTTAAGAGGAAGAAGTTGGTATTTCCATCTCGGAAAATCAGTAGAGCTGTGACCTTACATTTGTCCAGAGAGTATATTCTCTGAGTTTTTCTATGCCGTCTGCCGACCATTTTTGATGTCATAAACAATGCGTTCTTTGAGAATATTAGTTGTAGGCTGCTAAAAATCCATTTTTACTTAAATGCACTAACTTTGGTCATTTGGTGCCCAGGCGGCCCTCGTTCATAACTCTGTATTTCCATCAACCTGATTACATTGAGCATCGCGCAGGACCAAACTCAGAGAAGGTAAGTTTGACGCTTTGCTGTCCCACCTAAATTACGAGGTACACTTAAGCGGACGGTCTAGAAAGGAAAGTTTCTCATCATCATTGTTAAAAGATTGGATGCCAACATTCTTCATTCTTTCTTGTCGAGATAAAATGGGAGAGAATTATTTCTTCCTGATCTTATATTATTTCCTTGAGCCTCTCTTCCCACTATACAATGTTGAAAACAAAAAGGCGAAAAAAATTGGGTTGTCTAGGGACGGATGGAGGGATGAAGTGGAAACTTAATCTGAGAGTAAGCAAAATTTGACATCATGACTGAATATTGGGTCGCGACAGCTTTTTTGTCCGCCCTAGCTAATACAAAGACTCAAAACCCAAACAGGGGAGGGAAGGGGGGATCTCTGAAGGATAGAGCTGACATTCGAAAGGCAAGCCTATCTTATTTCTATATATATGTATATATATAAAGGGCCGTTCCCTCCCTCGTACCTGTACCCAAAAGGTGTACATGACCTTTGCCAATTGTTTTTTTTTTCTATGTAAAGTTTTAAAGATACGTCCAGAAATGTATGCAGAAACGAAAATGGCGAAAACTCGTCGTCAAATCCGCCGAGCTGATTTCGCTCTGACGAATTTGACTAAATTCGCCGAAAGTGTTTAATCCGTCAACATTCACTTGGTTTGAAGAAATTTTGTCAATTCTAACTTTAGAGTTACTTCGCGCATTTCTGGACATAAGTGGAGTTTTCCTACTTTTTCTACATTTTTATAGACCAATGCGCAGTACAAAAGAGTGGACGATATGATTGGAAGACTGTGGAAGGGACTAAAGGATCGATCCATGCAGGACAAAGTAAACATGGTCCTTGTTGGAGATCACGGTACGATAATTGGATTATCCAGTTAAGCTTTCTCGTGTGATTGGGTTGCCTTAAAGTCAGCGCCCGTGCTTGAAATCTCAAATCACTTTTGGTACATGGATGGGCCCAACTTTCGGTACCCCGCCCTCTGACTCCATAGGGGGTAACTCCCTAATTCTCACCATTTCAGTACAGAAATGGTTAGGGTATCTACCACGCTTCGAAACTGGAAGGGACTAAAGGATCGATCCATGCAGGACAAAGTAAACATGGTCCTTGTTGGAGATCACGGTACGATAATTGGATTATCCAGTTAAGCTTTCTCGTGTGATTGGGTTGCCTTAAAGTCAGCGCCCGTGCTTGAAATCTCAAATCACTTTTGGTACATGGATGGGCCCAACTTTCGGTACCCCGCCCTCTGACTCCATAGGGGGTAACTCCCTAATTCTCACCATTTCAGTACAGAAATGGTTAGGGTATCTACCACGCTTCGAAACTGGAAGGGACTAAAGGATCGATCCATGCAGGACAAAGTAAACATGGTCCTTGTTGGAGATCACGGTACGATAATTGGATTATCCAGTTAAGCTTTCTCGTGTGATTGGGTTGCCTTAAAGTCAGCGCCCGTGCTTGAAATCTCAAATCACTTTTGGTACATGGATGGGCCCAACTTTCGGTACCCCGCCCTCTGACTCCATAGGGGGTAACTCCCTAATTCTCACCATTTCAGTACAGAAATGGTTAGGGTATCTACCACGCTTCGAAACTGAGGAGAGAAAAGTCGCTTTTGCTAGAACTCCGTTATCAGTAAACGTATGGTTCCTTCTTTACTTGGTATTTGTTGTTTCTTGGAGATACGAACTTTAAACAAATATTTGAATATGTTTTGTTAGGTATGGCTCCAAAAAGTTGCCAGCGAATCGTTTATACAGACGCAGTAAGTAGTTGCAAGTTTTTTTTTAATTGACAGAGCGTAAACTGGAAAAAAATTACCAAGAACTGTCATCTTTAGAGCCGACGTATGCTCCCCATACCAAACAATTTTTTATCCCCTGTGAATTAAATAATGATTTTTTTTGACAACCAAACAATAGATTACCAATGAGACTGGGATGTTAAGCCACTTCTTGTGAACTGAACTCTCTAGTTTTGCATGTGCTGCGTGTTTGCTGAGGCAATTTTTTTCCAAACGGCAGCGTCTGTAGTCGATTTTAAAGTCAGTAGGAAGAAGATCCAAAATGAAAGCAGAATTTTCTGTGTGTCGTCATTTTGGATCACGTGAATTTTCGCGGTTTTTTTAGTTTTATGTCTACCATCCCCATGCTGAACTTGAAAGCAAAATATGTACGATAATTAGATGGCAGCGAATACGCGACGTAACAGTTTCTAAGGCGGAGCCCAGCTGGAAAAAATCGAATTGATATTATTGTTGTTGTTTGTTTTTTCAGCTTGTCGGAAATTTTTCGGAATCTTTCGTTTGCACAAAATTTTCGGCTTTTTTGACGAATATGTTTCAGTCGTGGATTTTTTTTAAAGTCATGAGCAGAGTAGTTCTGGACTTTAATACGATCCCACTAAAATATCGGACTCGTTTGTGCCAGTAAATTTGATCATTCAAGAATTTAACACGAGGACCTACGCCTTAACAAACAACGTTTTTAACTTTCTTTCAGTACAATGTAACTCTCGATGATGTATATTCCCCTCAGTGGTACGGAGGGGCATTCATAACAATGAATCCGAAACCGGGAGGTATGTAAACGCGTTCAGTAGGGAAGAGAGGGAGGGGTAAGATACACCCTCGGCGAAGGCTAATGCCCGTCTTTAGAATAGATGATTTTTTTTGACGGAGAATGTTTAATAAGTGTTCGTACCTGTCTTGGATGATTATGAAATTCGCTTTCCTGAAAGGTGGTTGACTAAAGTCTGTACCAAAACATTCAACTGATACTTTCAGGCCAACGAAAGGATTTCGATTTACAATAAAACGAAAAAAAATAGAGCACGATTCTTTATCAAAAAGAGAGAGCAAGAAGTGTTAGAACGTTTATTTTGTACAGTGGGCTATTTTTCTTTCAGTTTCAGCGGAAGAAATTGTGGCTCGTTTACAAGTAAGTTGTTTTTCATATTTGCAAACTTTACAAAATAAATTTTCAACTGAGCAAACTTCATATGTTTATATATTATTTAAATAATGAAGAAGTATTTATTTATGGTATTCGACCACAGGTGACCCAAGCATACTGTATGTGATTCCAGGATGTAAAGGTCACAAACATGAATATCCGAAAGGCTGAATATGTACATTAGCTGGAGCAGTACAAGCCAAAATTTACTCGCTATGAAATCTATCCCCGTCTATTAGTGTTGAATCGCTATTGAGTTCATTGACGTCGATATTCCCTGAATACGATTGTTCGAGCGGCAAAAGTTTCCAAATTCTTCTGTGTCGGCGCGAGGGGTCCTCCGTTTTTTCATCCATTATGGCTTAATTCGCGTTGTCGTTAGCCTCATTACGAGCGGCCTTACTGCGGGATTCAATGAATGGAAGAGTGTTATAATACTTATGGATACAGGGATAGATTTTGTATTGCGGAAATTCGGCTTGTGCTACATCAGGCTATACACATATTTCTGCCTAAAACCTCTTACAGAGTACGCTCGGGCCACCTGTCAATTGGCAAGTTATATTACCACTCCCTGTGGATTAGTGCGTTAATGTGTGATTTAGACTCATATTTCGGTTATTGTTGTCATCTTTTCCAAAACTGGAAAGGGTTTTCTTTTCTCTTGTGAAGTATGCCCAATTTTCTTTGTGCCTCTGAAGAAGTTTGTTGTAACTTAACTAAATCCTTGACGTATTTATAAATGTTCGTTTTTAGTGTAAGAATCCACACTTTCGCGTGTTTTTAAAAGAGAACCTTCCCAAGCGACTTCACTACTCTGATAACAGGTAAACATGAGGTTTATTGTTCAGTTTCCAAAAGTTTTCTTTAATTAATGATAAGTCTCAAATGCATTTGATCTTTTCGTCTTTTTGTTTTCATTTTACTTACGCTTGTTGTTAGTTCAATGTAACGGCATAATCTTGGATGAGATGTGAGGCCGAAATAAAAAGAAGCACAATACTTGAAATTGGACGAACAAGTGGACTGGAATTTTAGTCTTCGGAAGACTGGGGCGATTAAGTGGCTGGTACTTCGGACTTAGAAATAAGAAGTACCAAACCTTTACAAGATGAAAAAAGAGGATGAAATAAGGAATGAATTGAAGTGCCTTTCACCGAAAATCATAGCATTTGAAGAATTAGCCTTGACGTTTTTGGTCGTAAAATACTTTGCTTTTTGCCAAATCTGCTGCCGGGAGAGTCGTAGTTAATACTGGTTTCTTGGATTTAAGGGTTGGGGGTGAGAAGCACTTTTAGCAATTGAGTTTTGCGTTCTGTGCGTGTGAGAGAAAGGAGATTTACCACGCAATTAACGAAATCACCAGCAGCTGCCAGTGCCTGTGTGTAGGATAATTCATCTGAATTGACTGCATTCCAGTAATTGTTTTAGACATTATGCGTTCTTGAAGGCGTCTCTGATTCGCTATCTTTCAGGAGGATTGGACGAATTATCCTAATTCCGGAAGACGGCTGGCTGGTAGGATTCAAGTGAGTGCAGTGCGTCATGTAATGATCATTAATACACATTTGTACTAATTATTTCTAACAAAGATACACGTGTGGAAACGCCTCATGGAGGGAGATAAGTCACTCAAATGTGGTAGAATTCATGGCTCGAGATCGGTGAAACCGTGTTTGTCCGAAAAAGGTGATTGAATCAAGTTAGGATAATTTGGTTTTATGAAATGAGTTGAAAATGTAAACTGACCATCGTAAAGAGTTTCAAAGCTGACGTCCCGAGCGTTAGCCCTCCGTCAGAGCTAGAGAGTAGAGGCTGACGATCAAAACGTCAGCTTTAGAATCTCTTTGAAGTAGCCAATTAACATTATGAACCTATTTGATAAAAATGAATAAAGGGGGTCGGTTTCTAAAGAATCTATGCAGCTGGGGGTTATTATAAGTGATATTACCCCCCAGCTGGGGGTTATTATCAGTGATAACCCCCCCCCCCAGCTGGGGGCTATTATCAGTGATAACTACCCCCAGCAGCATAGATTCTTAAGAAACTTACCCCCTTTATTCATTTGTTTATTTCTCAGTTTTAATTTGTTTTATTTGATTTGTTCTTTCCAGCTCCACTAGTGGGATCTGGTTCTGTGATGGTGGAGATCATGGTTACGACAACATAGATCCTAACATGCGGGTATCAACAATATTAAACGATACACAAAATCCTTAACTTTGAATTTAAACCCGGCTGTATATGTAATTTACTTCTCAAGCATGTCGTAAATTATAGTCTCATTTTGTCCTTTAGCTGCCTTCCCTTCCAGTGGTACACTTAGGATATTTTTTCGTTTGTGCCTTAAAACAAATTACATATGTATAATAATGCTAAATATCATCAACGCTGCCGATGTTTTTGACGATGTTTGTGGGACAAAATTAAAAGGTGGAGCCGAAAGTTTGTCTGTTGATTGGTCAATTTCGATCGACCATCCACAGCCGACTTACGCATTATTGCCAATCATAATACGGCAAAAGTGATACATCATCATTTTTTTCTTTGTTTCCAGACTCTATTCGTAGCTCATGGTCCCACTTTCAAGAAAGGAGAAGTAGTAGATCATTTCCTCAGTACGGAACTTTACGGCATGATGGCAGGTAATTTGCTTTTCGTTTTCAAGCACTTAGATGTCTTAACACGTCAAGCTAAAACCAACTCGCCTTATCAAGGTTACCTCACTAGAGTTTGGTCTAAGCTTTTTGTTTGCTCAAACGTTGTTTGGCGAGTTTTTGGTTGCCGTTTGCTAAATTCGTTTGACCTCTGATCGCGGTAATCCGTTAGTGCACTAGTTGGCGAATTGTCAGTGGTCGAGAGATCAACTTTTTTAAAGTAGAATATAGGCTACCTATCGAGATACGCAGCTTCCAGCTCTGATCAGCCTGTCCGGCCTCACACACGTCAGCTTTCACTGTAGTTTTCTATGGGATTGCGCGAGCGAGTTCGAAGGGGTGATATAATAAATATAATTACAAAGTATTCTAGAACTTTCTGGAAGCTTACAACGAAACTATTCTTGTAGAGTTACATCATAATTATATAACCCGGTAGAATGTTCTAGAAATATCCAGAAATAACTACTTTTGTACAATCACGAAATACGTGAAATGGTTAATGACGTCAGGATATAGAAGACTGCAAAATGGGCGTTTACAAAAGAATTTTCGTTAAAAAAGCGAAACGGTGTCCGTTTTAATCTCGCAATTAAATCTTGGCTACGTTTTCTCCTCGGCTTACAGAAAAATGAAGTCGACAATTGGCTTCAAAATGACAATAAATTTCTCCTCGGCTAACTGAGAAATGAAGTCGGGAATTGACCTCAAAAGGTGAAGGAATGTAGATCACTGTTTACTCCTGGCGCCTCTAGAAAGTCTAAATTCCCCCCCCCCCCCTCCCCCCCTCTTACAACACCTCGTTGAATAACACGGTTTTTCTAGGAAACCGATGCTGCTTTTTCACACTCTGCTGAGGTTTGAGCGAGCCACGACAAAATCCTCCACTGTCCTTTGAGTTACTCTCTGAATCACGGCTCGCTTTGAAGCGATGCTTGATCGTGGAGACTCTAGCGAGGAGACGTACTAAACATTTGCAGCAAAATAGAACGAAATTGGTTCCTGGAAGGAAGTCTTTACATTCTATTTCTGAAAAAATCAGTCTCTATTCGTTCTCAGATATACTCGGGCTCAAGCCAGCCCCGAACGATGGAACACCTGGTAGCTTGCGGCATCTACTGGATCCAAGTGTCGATATTGATGTCCTTGAGACTGAGTCCGACGGAAAGTTAATGAGAACTGACATCTGCCGGAAACCTGCAGGTTTTGACAACTGCAGTCAGTGCATTTGTAAATTTTGTGTAAGTGGTGAAATGCTGTTTTTTTTCCTATAGTTGCAATAGAATGCGGTTGCAGTATAACTGCAATCGCATTCTATTTCAATATAACTGCAATTAAATGCAGTTTATAACTTGAGAAGTATGATCAGTAGCGAATGACTCACCGATTTTTCTAGAAGGTATTACACTCATCTGTTCTGAAGAACTTATTTGTCCAATGAATTTTAGAGTACATCAAAAGAGCAAAAATAGGGGGAGGAGTAGAAAATGTATAGCTAATTCGTTTCAAGGGTTCCTACCTGTTTATCCTTTTAAAGTGGATATCTCTCGTTTTATTAACTGGTGATTCATCTGAATTTTTCAATTCATCAATGTCACCATAAATTCGCTTTTACATTTGAATTTGATGCTGATCTGTTAACTTTATCTGGTCAAAGCTTAAACTGAGATAATGATTTTATGCAAAGTGTAGTGGTAATTGCGAGAAGCACAAAATGAATTAAGGCCTGTTAGTACATGTGGTAAACTGAATACAATTTTTGGGAGGAGCAATTCACGTTCCTGTGGTAATGTCCTTTTTTCTCTTTGTTTGTTGAATAGGATAAAAGAGCAGAAGTTATTCTAAGTGACAAGAAGCTAGACATGTCAGACCAAGAGAGTAAAGACATATTTTTGGTTATACGTACTTGTTTGCATCTTTTAGAGACTTTGCGCAGACCATTTTGACTACAACTTTTTATGAAAAAAGAAGTAATTTAAACATTTGCGATAGTTTACTTTCAATATTAGTCTAAAATTCTTGAAGACAACAAATTTAAATTTACTTTTTGCCATCCATTGCAAAATTTGCTGCAGATAACGTGGTTACTTATACCAAAAGAATGGTTTTATAATAAGCAGAAGTAACTTTTAAATCGGCATAAGGCAAACCAGTTAGGTCTTTTTTTACAGAGCTGAGAGACTTTAAATCGAAACTGCCTTTAAGAAAGAAGAGCTGGACTTGTGGCATTAAGGTCCTTCGGATTATAAGTCTACATCGCTCACATTCTTCAGCCACGCAGCCTCCTCCTCTTAATGTTTTTGCTGAAAGGAGATTTTAGTCTTAGACTTAGACTTAGTCGTAAACTACACTAACATTTCATCCACAAGTAAACGCCCACAGTCGAGTTATTTTCTCATAAGGAACTATTATAATTATCATTGATTGATATTATTTTCGTTTTTTATTCTGTTTTATGTATGTTTGTTTGTTTTTTTTTTATCCTAGTATCTGAATTTCAGGCGACACACCTCCCGTGGGGAGTACCTGAGGGTGGAGCTGGTCGAGAGGGTTGTATTCTAGCGCAGAAGGGTTTTGTGACAGGCTATAGCACTTCTCTACGTTTACCTTTATGGGTGGCCTATAGACTTGATGGAGAGGTACGTAAAACCAGGATCATTCAGTTTGATGAGAAGGTAATTAGTAAACATTTGGGAACCGCCATGAAAACGTTAGCGCCTTAGGAGGATGTGTGATAGAGCTCTTTTCTGCCTACAGCCTTTTAATCGCGTCACTGGCAGTGACAGTGTCATTGCGACATCTCAGAGATTATCAACGGACAAGAAACCCTCTGAAATTTGTGTGGGTCTCTATATGTGCTATATGTTCTCTTTTACCCAGAAAGCCTCACAGTCAGGAACCCGAAGAGATTGTTTCCGAAAAGATACTCGCCTTACCGATTCTCAGGCCTCGCTCTGCAAACACTACAAGTATTCGGGTGTTGACCGCGGACACATGGCGCCGAATGGTGACTTTGACTCTTCTAATGAAAATGATGAGGCATGGATGGATACATATCTTTTATCTAACATAGCACCACAATACCATGGATTCAACGCAGGTAAGGGTAAAAAAAAAAAAACAAAAACATTTATACCCAAAGATACGATACACGTTATACTATAAACTATAATGGAACGAAACAATGCATTACACACCTTGGATCCTTAACACCAGGATCAGCAATTTCAAGAACGTCACAAGAGTAAATTGAATGATTATTGATTTTGAGATTGCATATTAAATAGAGAAAGATGAACGTTCTCGGTAGCTGAGGATCAACATCAAACAGTGGAGTCCGAAGCTCTAGAGTTCGATTCCTTGTAAGTGTCGCCCTTTTTCTTCGTGCGATGTTCCGGACGAGACGGAAAAAAACATATTTTGTTTTTGACTAAAAGGTGTTGATGGTTTGATTTTATCCTTGTCTGTGGTTGTTTTTCAACATTCTGCGAAATCCAGCTAACATTTTATCGTACATGTATTCGTCAGGTATTTGGTTGAAGGCTGAAGATATGGTCCGGGATCTTGCAGCAAACTATTCACATGTTTACGTCATAAGTGGTTCAATATTCGACGAGAATGCCGATGGACTCCGAGATGAAGATGAGAGCATAACGAGGTTAGTACTCAAACTAAAATTATCTTTATAACGCGGTGGGGCGTGTACCACGGTCCACGTCGGATGTCTTAGTAAGTGAAGAAACTTCGTCAAGTAATCGATACTGATAGAAGGTAAAGTTCGTCCGGTCCTTTTTTTATGGGGGGGGGGGGGTAGGTTTCTAACGAAACTGTGCGGCTGCGTCTGTCGGAGAGTCTAACAAAATGATTTGGTTTTATCAACTAAGTTGATAAAATACATGTAAATCGGCCACTATCAGGAGTTTCAAAGCTGACGTATCGAGCGTTTGCCTTTCGTCAGAGCGATTCTCTGACAAGAGTTAAGGCTCGAAACGTCCGCTTTGAAACTCTTTGCAGTGTCAAATTTACATTATCAACTCAGTTGTTAAAACCAAATAATCTTTTTTTACGCTTTCCGTTTTTATTTCAAAGGTGGCTCAAAAATGACACCAGTTCAGTGGCCATACCTACTCATTACTATAAAATTATCATGCGGTGTGACACCAGTAAGAAGCCGTATTACAAAGTGCCCGGATGTGAAGGAAGACTTGGCGTCATTTCTTTTGTATTACCTCACTTGCCAAAGCTTCCCTGTTTCAAGGTAAGCGTGGTGCAATAGCTTTTGTCCGCCTTGATTTCAATACAGGTTGTCAGTCATTCATTTCCAGTTCCTTGTTTACTTGATTTTCAAATACTTTGTTCTGTTAACGGCTGGCGAGTGAAGATGATTCAAGAGAATCAGCTTCTATAGTTCTGCGCAGGTCACCTAAGGGCCTAATGAAAAGCCGCCAAAAAATATTGAAATAGAGCGCTTCATTGAATCCAACCATCCAGAAGTTTTCCTTAAAATGCTGAATTAGTAGCTACATTTACATGTAGGTCGAAAATCCATCGTGGTATTAAATTAAATTATTTATCTCTACAAGGAGCTCGTGTGTAGGAATTGTTTCTTTTTTAACCTTTTCTATTTCATTTAATGTTCTTCTATTGTTGTGAAACATATTTCCGTTTCTTACTTTTTGCAGTATGAATCGTCTTCCAAGTATCTTCTTGAAAATACGGCTAGAGTTCGTGACATCGAACTTTTGACAGGGATCAAGTTTTTCAGCGGATTACCACCGGCGGAACAGGCGCGACTCAAAACTATTTCACCGGTCAAATTGTGGCCCTGAGCAATTAAGTTGGATGGAAGAAGTTTGAAGACCATTCTATTTTACTCTTAAAACACTACTCAAATGATTAAATAACATGGAGAGAACTTTGAAAATTGAACAATGAAGGAAAATTATGATCTAAGTGTGGTTATCCTTTAGAAAGCGCAAGCTTGCCAAGTACAAAATCCACAGTGGTATTTTTCCATCCAAAGCTTTCCTTGGTACCGTTGGTTGTCAGGAGTTGTCCTCACACATAAAATGTAGAGTTATATATTATATATAATATATATATATATATATATATATATATATATATATATATATAATATTTTTTCACCCCTCTCCCCCTTCCAAGTTTGTTCAATAATTACCCTTGTTCCTATTCCATCTTGTAGACCAACATTGAGAGGGGCAGGGAGGGGGAGATAGTAATTGTATCAAAAACTGTGTCTAGGAGTGTAGCTAAAATGCCATGGATTATCGACTTTTACCTCTAGTCCTCAGATCGGTTGTTTAATCAGATGATAGAGATGACGCCGATTTAGATCGGTTAACGAATTTTCAGGGATAACTTTATATTGGTTGCCATCTCGCTAGACGAGAGGTAACAACACGTAACAAGTTCAGTATTCAAATTGTATGCCTGATTTGGTGATCTGAAAATCTTGAAAAGATTTTACTTGCCTGGAGGCGATGATAGGCATAATGGCCAGAAACAAAACAATAATTTCTGTGTAAAAGTTGGAATTAGACGCAATTTCGGAAAAACGTAGTTCCCCATAGCAAGAACATGTTAAAAAGATTGAAAAGACTAATCCCTCGTAGGTTCTTCGTATTCACAAAGAAATAAGATCAGAATATAGAATACTGATAAATAAAGAATGTTTTGAGGCTAGTAAGTCATTAAATAACAATAAAGATAAACCTCCTAGTGCAATAATTATGTAAAAAAACTGTATACTGATTCGCATAATTAGCTGGTCTGTTTGAAAATTGACGCAATAATGCCTGACTATTTCATTGCATGAGCTAAATATTCGCACACAAGTTTCAGTTAAGCTTAAAATGAGTTTAACTCGCTGTTTTACAATTAAAGCACCAGAAAGGTGGTCCATTCGACAGTTAGTCACCGCTAGAGCGATATTGGTTCGTACATTCATTATAATTCATCAGTTATAACCACTAATAACCAAAATTTAGTTATGACAAAAAATCCATCGGTTGCTATTCGGTGGATATCTCGTGGCACGAGACGTTTCGCTGTCGATAAATATTCGGACAAAATACTCAACGCAATGCCAAGCAAGAGCTCTTAAACTACTTCCTCAGTGCAACTTACTCACCGTGTTAAGGCCTAAACCACCTTTTACTGGTTGCACTTTCAATATCATCTTTGTTCACAAAGAAAGGTTCCATTTGGCTACGATCAGTACTACCAAACGTTTCTTCCACATATCCAACAACTGAATGGAACTTTGAAGGCCAACATAAAATAAAGAGACCCGTTCGTGAGGCTACTGGAAAAAAAGAACGAAAGTTTGTTGCGATCTTTTTTTCCGAAATGAGTTTTAAATTCGCAACTTGAGCTATTGACAAAACCTGCACAGTGTGTAACCGCGTAATGTACGTACTAAATGTTTTGCTTTGTATTGATAAGATGCTAATTTGAAGAGCTCCATAATCTACTTCAAGCTCCATTGGACCAAGTTGTCTATAATGGTGTCTTTTGTCCTTGCTCTTACATGACATTACTTTAAGGTTCTAAACATGTCTCTTCACATACTCCATGGATGGGTATTACAAGGTACATGAAATTTGGTTTTATTAATTGAAATGATAATATAAATTGGCCACGGAAACTTTAGAAACCCTTTGCGGTGGTTGATTTAAATTATGAACTCATTTGAGAGAACCAAATTAACTTATAACAGAGATTAATCTGTTCAAATTTAGCTTGCATTGTGGGCGCAGTTGGGTCTCTAGTGTGAGAGGAGTACAAACCCGCTCGTTATAGGAAAATTTCCCAGACGTATAGTAGCGATATTTGTTACACATAGAGAAAACAACCGATAGAACAACGTAATTCGTTCCATTTGTACTGTTTCAGTCAAGACAAGTCGCTGTTATACTGCGGGGAGGCAAGTTTCAGTGACAATCCATCTTTTTTTGTGGTTATTTTAAGCTTGTTTAGTTGTTTACTTGACACGAATAGCCTATTGTTTTTTTCTATCGAGTGTCGAAAAACCGACACCAAAGTAACTGCAACTTCCTATTGGAACAAAGGTTAATTATTAACCATCGTTAACCAGTGAGGACTACAAGTGAAAACCGCAGGCAACCTGCTTGAAGCGCGAGAAAACGATTTTATTTTGCATTTGATTGGTTGAAATAGTGGCGTGAGTTTTCTAGATTAATCACAGAGCGAGGTTAAACAAAGTCAAAGCAATCCAGGATCAATCAATTGAAAACTAGGGTCGTAGAACTAATGTTGGCGATAATATTCTGTTATTTTGGAAACATATATTTATCTTGGGAAATTAACTTTTAAGATGACCATGGGAGAAAACACGATTTATTCTTGTTTTTACTATCTTAGAGATGATAACGACGGTCAAAAGGGTTGGTGACTTTGTTTAATAACCGGTTATGTACTATATTCGTGGGAAGAAACCGCTGAAGATTAGCCATTCACAGAAATGAGGATTTTTTTTTTTGCTATATTGCACATACAAGAGAGAAATCTTTGATAAGAAATATTCATGTGTCATGCATTAACAGGTCACGTCGAGAGGGAAAACGTGGCAAACCAGAAGACTGCTTTCATTCTGCGTATAATACTATTTCCCTGAAGGAGAGGGAGTGCACACGAAGTAAAGGGAGATTTATCAAAAGGAAATGCATCGCGTTAAAAAAATTATATATAATCGATTGCCAAAACGTTGACACCTTATATGCATAATCCATGAAAGTGTGACTCAACAATTCAAAGGGAAACGTTTGTAGAGCTACATAAACATCGCTTAACACTTGCAAAATATTTAGTTGTGATAATTTTTGTTCCTCAGGAAAACGTGGATGACTTCTATCAATAACCACGTGCACCTAATCGTAACTTTCACGTACATGTGTACCCATAAAGCTTTTGGGTCTCATCTTTCATTGCTAACGCTTTTTAGGTGTTAAGATTTTTGAAATCGAGTGTATTTGTATACGTGAAAATTGCTTCTTAACCCTTTCACTCCTAATATCTCATTAGTAATTCTCCTAATTATCTGTTATATAATTCTTGTGATGTTAGATCAGGGAATTTGGTACTGGATCAACTAATAATCCCCTGGTTAATATTGTTCTTTATTCTCATTTCTCGTCTGCTTGATATTGTATCGATATTGTGAGAACAATTTCTGCCTTGGCCACTATTGGTCCTTATTCCTACTTGCAGACCAACATTGAGAGGGGCAGAGAGGGGGAGATAGTAGTTGTGTCTGGGAGTGTAGATAAAATGCCAAGGATTATCGACTTTTACCTCTAGACCTCAGATCAGTTGTTTAATCAGATGATAAAGATGACGCCGATTCAGATCGGTTAACGAATTTTCAGGGATAATCGGTTTCCATCTAGCTAGATGAGAAGTATTTAATTTTGCCTGCTTCTGCAAGCGTCAGACACGTAACAAGTTTAGTATTTAGATTGTATACCTGATTTGGTGACCTGAATGCGACCCCTTGGACAATGAAATCTTCGTGGGAAGATTTTACTTGCCTGGAGGAGGCGATGATAGGCATAATGGCCACAAACAAAAGAATAATTTCTGTGGTTCTTTCAAAGAGCTCGAAAAGCGTCATTTTATCTCTTATTCTATTGCTGCCGATAAAACATCGTAGCCAGCGTGTAAAAGTTGGAATTCAAAACAACTGTAAGCTCCAGATAAAATTAATTCTCTACGGCAAGAACACGTTGAAAAGATGGAGAAGACTAATCCGAACTAGATTCTTCGTATTCACAAAGAAATAAGATCAGAATATAGAATACTGATAAATAAAGAATTTGTTGAGACTGATAAGTTATTGAATAACAATGAAGATAAAGCCCATTGGGCAGTAACTACGTTGAAAAAAAACTGATTCGCATAATTAGCTGGTCGATTTGACGTAATGATGCGGGACGATTTCATTGCATGAGCTAAATATTCGCACACAAGTTTCAGTTAAGCTTAAAATGAGTTTAACTCTCTGTTTTACAAGTCAAGCACCAGAAAGGTGGTCAATTCGACAGTTATTCACCACTAGAGCAAAATTGGTTCGTACAATCATCAATTACAACCACTCGCTAAAGAAGCCATCGGTTGCTATTCAATGGATATCTCGCGGCGCGAGACGTTTCGCTGTCGATAAATATACGGACAAAATACCTTACACAATGCCAAGCAAGAGGAAAACTGCATTTGAAAGTAAAAGGATAGCTTGTAAAGCGATTGTTGATGGTTTGCTTCCAGAGCTTCCAAGCAAACCTCCAGGACTGTTTGGTTTATTTGTGTCAGAGAATTATTCCAAAGTCCAAGGTGATGTTGCCTCAGGAAAAAGTCCCACTGAAATTTTGACACATTTGTCCATGAAATGGAAGACTCTTTCGAGTGCTGAGAAAGTACAATTGAAACACAGACACGATGTTTTGAAAGAGGAATACAAACGGGAAGTCATGAATTTGTGGAAAGGACTGAACACCGAGAGGCGAGTTCTTCTGGAGAAATTGCAAGGTCCAAAATTACGACAACTCGCAAATGCAAGGCAAGAACTCCTAGAATACCCAAAGAAGCCTCTATCTCCTTTTCTCCTTTTTGTGAAGGAAAACGCAGAAACTGTGAACGCTTCGTCTGTGATTGAGCGAACGAAGATAATGGGTGAAAAATGGAAGGAAATGTCGGCTGATGAAAAGGAAGTATTCTTTATGGAAAGCCTAAAAGCGAACGAACAATACCTCCACGACGTGGTTAAATGGAAAGAAAAGCACCCTGAAGCCGCTACAAATGAGGATATCTAGTTATAATGTTTTTTAATGCTGTACTGTGGGTGATGAATGATGAACATTTAGGAGTTCCCTGCCTTCGTAAGTGACATACTTTCAAAATGGCGTTCTTACCATTAGCAATCGTTACAGCAAGTTTACTGGACACTTATTGCAGTAATCTTTTTTTTATTATTATTTTGATTGTCTCAGAAGCTAAACTTGACATTCAAATTCATAATTTATCAGCTGTATTAAGGGGTTACGTCGGAAGATTTTTATCTGGCGAGCTTTTCGTTGAGCATAATTCAAACTTCCTCGCGTGTACTTTCCATAGCATATTTGATTGTTGTTGTTAATATTTTGGGTAGAAGGTAATCTTCACCTTACTTTATTCTATGCATGTTCTACTTGAAATTGTAGTACATGTATTTTGCAGGCATTTTAACTATTAACGTCCTGAAGGGTATACTTAGCTGGTAGAATTTATCAAGTTCAATCTTGTTGCCTTTAGTTGCAATTAAGAATGAATTATAAACGATTGGCGATTGCAGTCGGTATGTTCAACATACATTTCCGCTCTTATACTACTTCCTCGGTGCAACTTAATCACCGTGTAAAGGCATGAATCACCTTTAATTGGTTGCACTTTCAATACTACTCTTGTTCAGGAAGTAAGGACCGTTGGGCTAAGATCAGTTACTACCAAACGTTTCTTACACATTCGATGCAAATATCCAACGACTGAATTGAACTTTGAAGGCCAACATAAAATAAAGGGACCTGTTCGTGAGGTTACGGGGGAAAAAGAACGAAAGTTTGATGGCTCATACCTTTTTGTTGCGATCTTTTTTCGAAATGAATTTTAAATTCGCAACTTGAGCTATTGACAAGACCTACAAAGCGTGTAACCGCGTAATGTTTGCACAAAATCTTTTGCTTTGTCATAATAAGATACTAATTTGAAGAGCTCCATAATCTACATTAAGCTCCATTGGAACAATTTGTCTATGATAGTGACTTTGGTCCTTGGCACTCTACATGATATTACTTTAAGGTTCTAAAAATGTCTCTTCTCAGACTTCATGGATGGGTATTACAAGGTAAATGAAATTTGGTTTCATTAATTAAAATGATAATATAAATTGGCCACGGAAGTTTTAGAAACCCTTTTCGGTGATCAATTTAAATTATGAACTCATTTGAGAGAACCAAATTATCTTATAACAGAGATTAGCCTGTTATATTATTAGAAAAGGATACTGTATGTTGAGTGGACTTGACATACATCACCTTTTACATCGCCTTTGGGCTTCCCTTATCCCCAAGTCTGTTCATATTTAGCTTGCATAGTGGGCGCAGTTAGGTCGTTAGTGTGAGAGGAATACAAACCCGCTCGGTATAAGAAAATTGCCCAGACGTATAGTAGTAATATTTGCCACACATAGAGAACACAGCCAATAGAACAACGCAATTCGTTCCACTTGTACTGTTTTCAAGACAAGTCGCAGCAATAATACTACGCGGAGGCAACTACCAGTGACAATTCATCTTTTTGTGTGGTTATTTCAAGCTTGTTTAGTTGTTTACTTGACACAAATAGCCTATTGTTTTTTTAATATTTTTTTTAATTGAGTGCCAAAAACCGACACCAAAGTAACTCCAACTACTACTCGGAACAAAGGCTAATTATTAACCATCGTTCACCAAAGAGGACTCAAAGTGACAACAGGCAACCTGCTTGGAGCGCGACAAAACGGTTTTATTTAGCATTTGGTTGATTGAAATAGTGGCGTGAGTTTTCTAGAAACCTCTTTGACTAGTGGTGTTGTAAACTCAGTACGGTACAATCTGAAAATAATCATCAAAAGTATTGATTACTTGAAGGATCTTCTCGGTAAAAATATTGCGAATGTTAAGTTTGACTAAAGAAAGGATAAACTCCTTTAGATTTGAATACATTCTTCATCTATACCTTAGTTTAAGAAAAGTTTGCAACAATATGTTTAATAGATTTTATGCGTATTGGTTTTAGTTTAAAATGCTGCTAACAACTCATACTTTTAGGGAAAAATGATGAAAGGAAACTTGAATTAGCAATTTAGTCATAAATTTTCGTTAGTGCAAAATTTCCCTTTTGTAGGGCCATGGGGAACGACTCCTGAGTGCTTGTGGTGAGTGCAAGATGTTAATTTGTTTCGTCTAGTATAGATTATTTAAAAGCTTTGAATTCAAACATAATATCTCACATGGTTACTAAGTGGTCAGCACCTTGTTAATCAGACTCATTGGAAATATCTTAGTATTCTCTGATAATGATGCTCTTATAATTTTGCAACTTCTTCAATTTTTGGATTACTTTCTTTCCATCATGCTCTCACTTTGCTTCTTTGCTTATGGAAATTCCTCACCTGTTAAATAGATATTTAAGTGTATTTAGCCGAGAAAGATTTCTATCAGCGTAGTTTTTCTGCCGCTTACATTGCCCTGTCAAGAGAAAAAAAAGTAATTATCACTGTGTCTGTTTAAAGAGATACCTGTATTGACTTCGGTCTGGTTTTGAATATGGTAATCTAAGTAGTAGACTGACACAATTAAATGCTACACGCTCGGCTTTACCACCTGCTAAACGATGAAATCTAATAATTTGATTGGCTGAGAAATATCAACTCACATAAAGCATTTTACGACCCATTAGGTCTGTTTTTAAGCATTCGCAAAGTGATTTCGAATTATGAAGCGAACAGCAATGAATATTTTGTGAAAGAATAAGTTTTATGGAAGAAAACGATCCAAAAAATTTTAGAGTTGTCGAAGAGTCTGAAGATGAGATTTACGAGAAGATAAAAGAATTGAGGACTTGTCTTACCGATGCCATCGAGGAAAATGACCGAGAAGCCGAAGCGGACGCCTTGAGTTTTCTTGGCCTTGCCTATTATAAACTGGGAAATTATGCAACTTCGAAGGAATACCATGGAAAACATCTCTCCTTATCACAAGAATTAAAGGATGAAAAGGGCGAGAGAAGAGCCCAAAGTAACCTAGGATGTTTGTATAAAATTACTGGTGACTTAGAAACGGCGAAAGAGCATTTTATAGCAGCTTTGAACATAGCGAAGGAACGAGACGAAAAGCGACCGTTAGCAAAGATCTATAATAATCTTGGAAACATTTATGAGCTTGAAACGAACTACGAAGAAGCACTTAACTGCAACAAGGAGAGGCTTGCGGTTGCCAAGGAGCTAAATGACCAAAATGGCATTGGAAAGGCATTGGCGAATTTGGGAAATTTAAATCACGTGGTTGGAAATCTTAAAGATAGTATCACATATTATGAAGAAATGCTCGACATACTGAGAGCCAAACTTAGTAAGTTTTTTATTCATTTCATGATGAAGAATTGTATCCAGTTCCACCGCACTCAATTCATACTTCAGGTGAATCTATTAACAAGTTATTTGTTCCTTGCAATTTTATGGGGATTGCTGTCTTCGGATAATTGTAGATGTCATTCGGCCTTTCATTTCTTGAATTTATTTCATGAGTGACAGAAAGAGACCAATGCGACGGTCACTTTCCGCGTAATTTTAAAAGAGATTAAGGATCTCATGCAATACTTTTTTAACCTACTTTGAGTGTTTTCCATGCAGTACACCACACTATTAATTTGACGACTTTTTTCGCTTTGAATACTTAAAATATTTTCAGAACATAATCGATTTAAAAGACATATTTATATCTTCTTTATATTCATATCAGGAATCCTTGACACTCTAGCTGAAGAGGAAGAATCAAACTCAGAAAATGAAGACGATTTTGTTGACATCGATATGGTGGCGCTACAAGTTGCCGCGTAAGTATCACTGGAAGAAAGAACCAAAGGGGATATTGATGCGTGGGGGAATAAGAATTATTTTCCAACAAAAGGGTCGTTATTGTTTGACAATTGCACGTGTCATATTTATTTAATGTCGGATTATTATCACTGAGACACACAGACTACATCCAGAGTTCCCTTCGACTTTCCCTGATCAATCGATCATATGACACGTAGCGCAAGGTAGGTTTTCGGAAAACGTGCAATTACAGATAGAAACACCCACATAAACGCAAGTAAGTGGGACTCAAAGGATCTTGCAAAAGGAAATAACGGTGGCTGGAGAGTTTCCAATAATCTTATGGCACCCCCATACCCTTCCCCCCACCCCCAACTCATTCTTTTGTTATCACAGCGCGAGCGATTCAAGCCTGTCTGAAATACTCAAAGCGTGGTCATTTTTAAGTTTCTTAATGTATCGAAACAAGTCTTACTGCAACAATCGAAATATCTCTGTAGGCACAAATTTTGCGAGCTACATACGAATTAAAATTATTTTGAACTATGCCTTTTTTTTCCCTATCTTCAGGGACGTAAAACAAAAAATGGAGGATCAAAGACGTGAGGAAGAGCAGGCGCAAGGAGCCGTCAAAAAGAAAAGAAAATTTAAAAATCCTTTCAAAAGGAGACCAAAAACACGTGAAGAAAAGATTGAAGCATGGTTAGAAAACTAACCATGATTTTTTTTTTCTCCGTAAATTTGTATGAGACAAAGGAAGTGAATGCATGATAGTTATCCATCGAAAAAAAACATGCCATTGATATCTTTTGTTGATGATAACGTTGGATGAAAGTTGTAAACCAAAGCTTTTCCCACAGTAGCTGAAAACGACGAATTTGATAAATTTGGAATCAAACGTCACTTTGTTTTAAAACTGTGTGCAGAGTTTTTTAAACAAGCTGCATAAAGCATCTATCGTCCATGTTGCGAATTGAATAAAAACGAGAAACGAGACCGTACCCCGTACCCTTTTCCTTCGTAATTGACCCCCGGTAAGTTCATGCTTCTACCCTTTGGCTTACGAAAACAAAAAACACCACCAAGTTGCTGGATTGTCGCAGAATAATATGAGTTATTAGTTTTATGAATAAAAGGCATTTATGTTATCAGTAGATGCTATCTATGGTCTTAATATTCGTTATTCATTTCATTATTGCGAATTTTTGAACAAGCGTAAAAATAAAGATGTCTTGATATTTAGAAGTTTTGTCTTTGAAGGTACCAAGACTACCAGAAACTATCTTTCTCGTAACGACATCAGGGTTAAAAGAGATTACGGAGATTATTAATGACCAGTTTCAAGCGTTTTTCCTCATTTCTCGGGATCAAAGCGGGCCATTCCAAGTCAATAGGAAGGCGCGTGTCGCCCTTTAAGCCCAAAGAAGGTAACTTATAAAATTCCCGAGATACTGCGAGCGCCCTCATTGTTCAAAAACCTATTTCACCGGTAAAAAAATAGAAAACTATAACATTTTAAGTTTATTGTATGAAAGCAATAGACTGCATTTCCTATCGACCTATCAACATGATAGATAACCCGCTTGGGATGTTGGCAGAACACTCGGGTTATTACGTCGGTAGTCCTATAGAAAGTGAAGTCTGTTGCTTAAATAATGTCCTTCTGAGTTTTAAAAGATGGCCTGACATTACGCTTTTTTTCGACAGTATTTTTATTTGTGTTATTTTGATTTTTTTTTTATTTCAAGCATACAGAGATTTTCACAACAACGGAAGTCGTAAATAATATGGTCTGTTCTCGGCACAATGCATATTAAATGAACCGCTTTGAGCAGGTGGGATGCTCGCTTTTCTTTCGCTGAATTCGTAATTTATAACGTCTAAGCTTATCCACAGGGGTGTTTGTAAAAACAGAGATCAATTCGTATAACTTGCTTCTTCCCAATTTTATTTTGCGTGAAGCTGTACGTTACCACAGATAAGAACAAACTCAGGATCAATTATCTATCCAATTTAAAAGTCAGAATTTTCTCCTTTATTTTTTGCTCACCGAAAAGAACACTTTGATTGGTGAAATAACCGAGAAGAAAATGTAATAATTAGGAAGATGGAAACTCGCGTAAATCATATCAAGATACAATATTTTTTGTTAGGGATGTTGTGTTGCAGTTTTGTGTTGTTTAATTTTTTTACAAGTTTGTCACCATTTCTTTACACGTGGTTAACAATTTTTGGTGCAAACGGTGCAGGTACCCGTATCCATCTTATAAATACATAAACAATCAAACGAGACAGATTCACAAAGCGGTGCTTCTCTTTGATTAAATCCCCCTTAGAATTGTATCTTATTTATTCCTCATCGCGAACTTTCTACCAGCCCTCAAATGCGTAACGCTGTTGTCGGTTAAGATTTATTGGGCCTCTCAGTCCACCATGTCATTGTTAGGCGCAATTATCTACGCCGATGTTTATGTACGTATTAACAATTTAGTGTACGTTAATGAGTCTCTGTTTGATAACTCTGCATGTTACGGGTTTCTTTAGTTAGAAGACGCCAATTTTGCCGACACAGTTAAGTTGTCGTGCAATCGTAATTGATCAAATTTACTGATAACTCTAATCGCGATGTCTTCCAAGGACAAACCCGTGAATGACTTGGAAAATTGGCTCCCCCTCGGAGAGGTGGGTCTTGTTGGAATTTCGCCGGTGTTTAAGAAAAAACCGTTCAGTATTCTTCATCGAAAGCAATTAAAGGACAAGAGAATCGTTCTCAATGTGAGTGGGAGGAAGTTTGAAACTTGGGACTATACTCTGAAGAAATACCCTACAACTCTATTAGGAAGCAGTGACCGAGAATCCTTTTACGACTCACAGCGAAAAGAATACTTCTTTGAGCGGGACCCTGGCTTTTTTCGTCACATTTTGAACTATTATCGTTATGGTAAACTTCATTTTTCTCTGGAAGAATGCGGCGAATTTTACGAAGACGAGCTTGATTTTTTTCGTATTCCAACTGATGCTTTGGGTTTGTGTTGTCTCGAGGAATACCATGACGCGAATTCTGCTGTGTGTCGAAGAGATTTGCCGTCAGAAGTTGAAGCGATTCACCATGAGTGTGTTCCTCAGCGTAGAACCTGCAGACAGCAACTCTGGTTGTTGTTTGAAAATCCGCAATCTTCAAAGACAGCTAAAGTTGTGTACTACATAATTGGAATCGCCATTATTTTAAGCATCGTTACAACCATAACAGAGACGATACCCTGCGGTGGAAGAACATGTGGTGAAGAATACAAGCAAGCTTTTCAATACGTCGACGGCACTTGTGTTGTGGTCTTAACACTGGAGTATTTACTTCGCTTGTTCGCTGCGCCTCACAGGTGCAAATTCGTGAAAGAATTTCAAAGTATCGTAGATCTTGCGGCGGTTATTCCATTCTACCTCGACATTGGGTTAAAAAGCGCCGGTGATTTCGATGCCTTAACGATTCTTCGTGTCTTCCGTGTATTCCGCGTGTTTAAAATGTCTCGGCATTCCACGAGACTTCAAGCGCTAGGTTCATCGATAAAAAATTCATCCTCAGAGCTGGGATTTATTCTATTTTCGTTTGGACTGGGTGTTATTATTTTTGCCACCGCTGTGTATTATGCTGAGAAAGAAGTCAAGGGAACAACTTTCTCTAGCATCCCGGACAGTATGTGGTATGCTATTGTTACTATGACAACGACTGGGTAAGTCAGTGCTCTTTGTGGTTTGTTTGTAGGGCTAGGGATGGGGAAGAACCTCTAAAAACATCCTTGACTTTTCTTCACGAATAAGAGGTAATTTCGATCAGGGAATAAGTAATTCGTTCGATGAACTCCTTTTCAATCTTTCTTTCAAGATAAGTATCACTGAACAACTGTTACAAAAAAATGGGAGAACGAGCAGCAATAATTTCAAAAACTTTGGAAGCACGTACTTGTAATTTTTGTTTGTGAGTCCATCGTTAAAGAGTAGATATCGATCATCGATTACCAAATCAAAATGCTATCGTAGCTCATCCGTTTTTTTCGGGAAGATCTACACGCAATCGATCGAATGCTGCAAATTTTGGTCACGTCACATATGGCGTGTTTTCGCCTCCGACGAAAATACTAAAACAAAACGCTGGGGAGCCCAAATAAAGTTATCCTGGGAGACTAAATATCTTCATTCAGGTCTGAAATAATAGCTTTAGATCGAGCGATTGCCTTTGAAATAAGAGAAAAGAAAAGTGAGAAAAGTCCCTTGGCTTTACTTTGTCCCGATGGGAATAAGCCTAATAACTACATCCTGTATAAATTATGAGAAATATTAAAAGCTTTGATATGCGTGACGTTTACGACACAAGATACACAAGGGCTCCTTACCAACTGCTTTAGGCGGACACTAAGAGAAAAGAGTTTCGATGAATTTTGAAAAATTGAGTTTTCGAAATATTCTTTTGAGAGAGTAGAAATCGAGAAATTTCAGAATTAATTTCTTCTGTTTGCCGTAAACTTTATGCTAACATCCTTATGACTTACTTGTACTTCACTCAGTAGGGAGACTCTCCACGCGGCATCATTTAATTGTGCGAATTTCTTCCTTAACAGCTATGGTGACATGTCACCGGAGACAGCGATTGGCCAGATCATGGGAAGCGTGTGTTGTTTAGTGGGCACCTTGGTCATTGCGTTACCTGTGCCAATCTTGGAGATGAAAATGAAACTAGTACAAAAAAAACCTGCTGGTGAAGAAAACAACGAAGAACAAAATGGCGGACAAGATGGAGAAGCGTGACTCAATTCATGATTGTTTACAACCTTAAAAGTGCAATCTTGCGCTCGTTTTCAGCTTTTTTCGAAAAAAACCAGGCTTGGGATTGTTTTCGTGACCAGTTGCTCCGCAATTACCATCCATACTACTGAGACACGTTAAACGTGGAAAAGAGTTTACTGGAAAATAGTTAATGATTCAAGATTAAGATGACAATCAAAGAGAGGCAGCGAGCAACCCCACATAATTCATTTATTCAGTGCTTTTATAGTCAACTTTTACATAAATTAATATGATTCGTAGCCAGGAACGATAGAGAGGGAGAGGAGCGCCCTCCCTTATACGCATAATTATAGTAATTACTGAAATATATATCCTGACGTGAAGTTCCGTTTTGAATTAATTCTGTGAAGTAATTACCACCTGAATGCTCTGGAAAAAATTTAGACCCACAGTCGGCGACAGAATTGTTGACACATTGACCTTTTCAACTTCCTATTACTTCGGTTTTATCTCCTCTCCCGTTGTTGAGGTGACCTCTTCGCCCAATTTACCCCCCTCCCCCTCACCAAAAAAAGTGTTGTATCGTGACTCCATAACCTTTTAGCCACATACTGTACTGTAGAAGCAACATTGAATGGGGATTGGGGCCTTGTCAATGACTTAGAGTGTGGTAGACACTAGAGTGTTGTTCTACACATAAATAGGACTGTTCAGACATAATGTGTCAACTAGTTTTTACGCTCATTGTAGAACAGACAACATTATTTGGTTGTGACTTGCGTAACTGTCACGGTAATTTCCATTTAGGGCGAAAAGTGGACCAAGAAAAGAGCGAGATATAAATAGTTATAGACAGGATATAACAGAGATGATAATACTTCATAGCTTTGTGAAATACTCAATCACAAGTCTAGTTGTGACAAACTTACCTATTGCCTCCATGGGAAAGCACGGACTACTGCTTAAATTGAATAAAGATCGACGGCGGAAAAGAACATATACTGCTGACGCGCTTGTGTAAGTGCATGTTTGTATAGCAACTTTAAATTTCAGTCACCCTTAAATCTAAGATCTAAGATGCAAGGCAAAGAGGTTATCTCTTGCTAATGGAACTTAGTGGACTTAAAGCCCACACTGATATTTATTACTGTCACAAGTCATACAAACTCAGTAGGCTTTTTCTGAACTGTTCTCAAGAACGGAGTGTACAACAAGGGAGCGAGAAGCAAAAGGGCAAAAGCGGAAAGTATGGTTAACACGAGACCTGAGTTTGGCTTGGCTTAAGACTGCCAGGCGGACTATCAAAGTCAGACTGATGCACTGTTTTTGGGTGATCCTGAGGTAGGCAAGGCGCGTTACAAGGGAAAAATCGCGAACTTCACAGAATTTCCCGGTGCAAGAAAGGAAGCAGAGACGATCGGACAACTGCTGGGCGTTTAACTTTTGCTAGGAGAGCGTGCCACGAGAGAGGGGGTACTTCAGGCGATCTATCCGGTGAGTCTAATTCGTGTCGTTGCACACGTTAACGCCGACACAGGAGAGATCGCCCTTTTGCCTTGTCCTACTGTTAAAAGTGCTTCAGATGAAGAAGGCTACCTTTTGAGGATCTCTGACATTTCAGAAGTTAAAGTACGAGTTAAACTGGTGCTACTCAGCCAATGTCATAGGGGCGATTTATCCAGTGAGTCTGATTCATGTCGTTGCACATGGTAACGCCGACACAGGAGAGATCGCTCTTTTGCCTTGTCCTACTGTTAAAAGTGCTTCAGATGAAGAAGGCTACCTTTTGAGGATCTCTGACATTTCAGAAGTTAAAGTACGAGTTAAACTGGTGCTACTCAGCCAATGTCATAGGGGCGATTTATCCAGTGAGTCTGATTCATGTCGTTGCACATGGTAACGCCGACACAGGAGAGATCGCCCTTTTGCCTTGTCCTACTGTTAAAAGTGCTTCAGATGAAGAAGGCTACCTTTTGAGGATCTCTGATATTTCAGAAGTTAAAGTACGAGCTAAATTGGTGCTACCCAACTATTGTCACAGCGGCGTAGAGAGATCAAAGTCGAGGGAGTCATCGGAATTACTAGAGCGTTCTAGGCATCTGGTGCACGATCAGTGTTGGTGACACTGTGGGTAATTGAAAACGAAGCAACAGAGTAGTTCATGAGGCGTTTATAGAGACACCTTGTTGACGGATTTAGTGACAATGTATGTCTCCACCCGGCCATGAAATGGCTGAGGAATATCGGCTTAACCATAGTTTGCTAGTGGACTCCGTTCATTCTGATTGGAGATAACGTTACATTTGGCTTTACGAAGCGAAGGTTAGTTCTACTCTCGAAGAGGCAATCATGCAGCCAACGCTGTGCTATCTACAGAAGTCGGCTCCAGTAAAGGGGATAAGAATAAGGATATCGACTTTTATCCTTGTAAGATCGAAAAAATGTCTCGGTTCTTTTGCAGATGTGTCGAAAAAGAGTGTTTTTAAAGTATCAAATAGAATTTCAGAAAATTGAGTTAACACTCAGAATGACCATATAAAATTTTGTCCGCAAAAGCCTAGTGCGTGTTTGTCATTAGGCAACGGGATGATGATAGGAATTTTTCGATCGACATTTTGAACTTGGTTATCTTTTACCTCCTATTTATTCATTGTTTTGCTTTGTTTTGTTAGCCTTTATCGATTTTTAATTAATTTTGGTAACTTTCGTGGCTAATGATGATAGTTTTGGGCTTTGAAAAGGAACCGAAGAGGGGTACAACTTGTCAGTTTGATGATCTAAGAAATACTTTGGCAATCTGGTTTATGTTCCCTCCAATGGTTTTTCTGGCAAGTTTTACTGCAGTAGACGATCCTTTTGCAGCCAAGACATCGCTTTAGAGTGCCTTCCTTTGAATGGCAGAAGGCGCATTCTGCCTCCTTTAGAGTAGGTCCCCTTTCTGAGGGGTCAGAACCTGATGTGTGATCTCTTGGCCCCGTGTTAAAATGAGCCATTTGGCGTGCAAAGTCCGCTAAGAATGCAGGGAAACTGTCTCGGGTGGAGTGCTCTTCGGGCTGTCTTGCTTGATTAGGAAACGAACACGGGTTAAAAAGGTCATTCATTTGTCCTTTTAACAATCCAGCTGTTCCCGCGAAACATAAAAGGAAAAAGAAAAGGGCTACTTTGAATGAACAAATGAATGGGCACTGGTAAAAAATTAAATAATAAATGTATGAATTGATAGGTAAGTCAATAAAACGAGAAATTCAGCTTAGCAGCAATGTAGATTCATTGAAACAAAGAAACCGTTTACATTTGATTATAGGAGTTATGGTTATGAGGAAATTGTGGTGTTGCGTTACTGGATGGTAAAACCAGATAATTTGGTTCTATCAATTATTTTCATAATGTAAATTGGCCACCGTAAAGAGTTTCTAAGCTGAAGTTCACTGAGGATAGTAAATCATATGAAAAAAAAAAAGGGGGTGTTTTGTTTAATTCAACTTACCAAACAAGTCAAGAGTTCTTTGTCTAGGGAACAAAAGAGTAATAAAGGAATTCTTCCAAACACTAGATGCATTATCCTGATCTACTCTTGCGGCATTTGTGTAGAGCATTTTATGAAATAGGGTCTTCTCCTGTCAACAAAAAGAAATGTAAAATAATACTGTAGAGGAGTTTAATGAGTGACAAGCCGCTACGCCTCTCTAGAAGGCAGAAAATTTTTAAGCATGAAGCATTTTGGGCATGAAACGTCCATGGTCCTGTGTAAATAAAGTCATGTTGAAATCGACTTCAGGAAATTTTGGCGTTCTATTAAAAGAGGGTATTTTAACAATATATAATCTTTTTGTTTTTCACGTTCTCGGAATTTTGTCATGTATTTATTTATTTTCTATCCAAACCAACAAATATATAGTGAAAGCTTACGTTCTTATAATTTCTTTTTAACTGTTTTTCTTTCAGTTGTGATCACTATTGATATTAAAATTATGCTGAACTGACCTCACCGTCAGCCAAGATTCTATGCACCAAGTGTAACCAGGTGTTGGAAAAGAAATTCGCCATTAGATGGACGTCTGTTGGATCACTTTGAAGCTTGTCAGCCAACCTTTGACAATCACAGAATACAACTTTCGCAACGGGAAGAAACTTCCATTTGTACATCTCCTGTACTTTGATAACAAAGCCCTTTTTCTTTAACATGTTTTCCTGTGTTTGGTAAGGCTCCTCGATGATTCCAAGCTCATCAACAACATGCACTAATGGCGTCTAAAAAAGTTTTGCAGTGATAAGGGCCATAAAGGTAACAATAGAAGCTTGTCCCACGCTCGTGAAGAGACGAAAACAAATTTTTCTCAAGTATGTAAGGTGGCTCACTGAACTGTAGTCTACATTTATTTAAAAAAAAATACTTTCCCTTCGAGCTTGACGTTACATGAAACATTTGTAAGGCAAAACATATAAATCCTGAGGCTTACATTAGAGCGCTTTTCAACTGATCATAATAAAACCAGAACAAGAATAATGCTTGGAGTGTCTAAAGGATATGTAAACGCCCCGATGTGTCGGGATGCTCACATAGGAAAAATGAGTGAACTGAAATGCTGCAAATGGTGTATAATTTTTCATTAGATTTGTTGAGGCAAAAGCGCAAAATTTTTAGATCAATCACAGCATCTAGTAAAGCAAACCAAACAAATATTAAATTACTTTCGACGCTAGATCAAAGTAGGTCTAATGAACGCGAACACTAAATGAAGGTAGAGGTGATAACAAAGCTTAGACTTTGTTAGACAATTTTAGCAAAGGAAAAAGTACAGAGCTTACCCTAGGTTCGTCTGATTGCTTGCTCAATATCATGGTTATGGATTCCCTGAGGTTAAAAAACGGCGAACCACTTTTTCCTTGAGACTTCAGCTCAAGATCAAGTTTTGTGCGAAACATTTTTCTGAACATTCTGAAATAAATAAGAATTATCCTCTATGTAGCTTGAAAATATGTAGAGGATATTGCACGGAGGTGAGAAGTTGTGAATTCTGTGTTCGAGAGGCTAGAACAATATCTCACGATATTATTCGTAGCACGAGAACATAAAGTTCATATCTTGTAATTTTCTTTTTATGCATGGACAATAAATATACAAGTTAGAGATTGAAAAGGTGGATCAATGCTGCCATATGGGCACACGAAATCGAGTACAACGAGGTAATACATGGTATAAATAGAAACAAAATACTTATTGCCCAAAATATAAAAAAACGTTTAAATGCAACACCGTCAGTTAGGCCAAAATAAATGTGAATTAGTTCTGTAGGCTCGGTGAAAACTCGATTACTGACACTGACTTGAATCATTAGTAAGAATAAGTAAGAACAATTAAGAATTACTTTTGTTTTCGCCCCTCGTGTCATATACAAAAAATACGATACTTGGTTCCCGGATGTAGTGGTCGTATTGATTCGACGAGTGTTTTAGTTCTCGGTAAAACACTCTCGTCCATATAATAAACACAGATGTTTGTCCTCAGACATTATCTGCTCCAACATGCGAACAACAGACCTGAATAACGTCTACGCATCCGCCAGGACTTGGCGCGGAAAACAGACTTCGAGTCGTTTGCATGTTTGACTTTCTATTCTGTTGCCTCTAGGCGTCGTTTCCCGTGCCGCACTTCTTTTAAAGAACCTTTAAAAACTTTGTACTCTCCCTAAATATTTTCAAATGTTAATTTTCTCCTCAAAGACATTGGAAATAGGAAAATGCCCTCATCGACAACAAAATGCCTTCGTTTTAAATCCCAGCCCCTATTTTCTTGAAAAATTCAATAGGAAAGACTTTAGGGAGAGGCGAGGAAAAGGTTAATCGTGCATCAAGCTTATTTCATTCCTTCATACAATTCTCTCAAAATGCGGTTCTATTTTGCAGAGATTGCTCCTTGCAATCTCAGCAGTATGGATAGCGTGTCATTAAGCGATCTTAGAGAAAGTATAAGCAAGGAGTTTTTCGTTCAACATATATCTTGCCACGTTCTTTCTGAAAGATCTATGAAAAAAATTACTGGATTAAATATTTTGCCTTGTCAGATTTAGGCCGGGCTTTCGTTAATTTCCGCACGGAAACCTGGGGGTGCCCCAGGGAGCTCTTCCCTACAAATTTTCGTTTGACACCAAAAGTTGGTCATACAGTTTAGTCATAGTTCCAACCTGATTGTAGATGATTGTTAAAAACATCCATTCCAGGCAGTCTGATCGGTTGCATCATTTCTTAATGCATTGAACGGTATTAGTAACGCATACTGTTGCGATCGGACTTACTTTTTGTCATGCTGTTTGCCATCCCATAATATCATGGTATGAAAGGGAACTGGAGCCACGTTCTGTATCACAAGTTCTCCCACTGTTCCATCTTCTCTTTTAGGAATGTGACAAAGTACTTTTTTGCGCTTGCGTGAAATCTGAAACTTGGCCAAGTTCTCATTCACAGAACATGAAAAGTATATCTGCAGCGGATCTCTGTTAAAAAGAAGAATTCCATTACAGTATGTCGTAAGTACTGCAATATTTGTCTTGAAGTAAGAATAAATATCAAGAAACCTTTATGCTTAATAGAGCAGGCGTTTCTGTAAAGGAAGCTAATCGAAATGTAACTACCCACCTACTTGCCGCAGCTTTTTGTCGAGAATTTTCATATTCTACAGCGAAGGATCTCGGTTCTGCGGTTCATCATCGCCGCTTTTTAAGGGCTACAGTTTGTGATGTCAGAGAGCTGATAATTAAACGCAGCTTCTACTTTAGATTGCCTGTTTGTTGACAGTTGTTGTTGTTTTTTAACTTTATTGCAGTTTTTTTCTTGTTTTTATCCTCATGAATTTTCTTGTATTGCCTTTTTATTTACTTTTTTGAAAGGCTCGATTAATTTTTTTTAGTTAAAAACGTTCCGATCGGATACAACGAGAAACATTAAACTACTACATTTAAGTAAAATAAAACCAATGTTTCAAATGCAGTCATCCTTACCCTGTAGCTCCTTCGAAGTGTATTTGGAGTTCAACCGGACATTTAGGTGGAGAAAAGCTAACCTTCATTGTGCTGACTTTGCATTGTTCTAAGTCCGGTATGTCAAGTTCTGCATAGTATGAGAACTTGCTCTCCTCGACTTTGTGGATCTCAAAAAAAGGAGACAGCTAGTATGAATCTCTTTATTATCGTTTTAACAATCCTGCTGTGGGTATCACCTTACTATTTATTAACTTGAAGCTATATCTACCGACGGTATTACAGTACTAAACTAAGAGAAACCTGTGGAGATTACCTTCTTTTTAAAACGTTGAGTCGTCCATTTGTTTCGCAATAAGGTTGCCGATTTACAATGGTAATAGGACCGAGTGGAGTCCAATTCGGTGTGTAATCACACGAGTGATTAACAAAAGCGGACGACAGCGAAGCGGAAGTCTGATTTGCAAGTCACGAGTATGATTACATACAAGAATTGGAATCACTCGTATGATTACAAACCGAATTGGGCTCCTCTCGGTACTACGACCATTATTAACACGTACAATGTCCTGATAGTGCTCAAATCGGGCAGGTGATTACCGATCACGTTCGGAAATTTTGTCGTAACTTTGATTAGTTATTAAAAAGATTTATCCACACAGCAGTTTAACAATCCACTAAACTATTGCGAATCCAGAAATTGAGGACGAAAAGAATTAATAGTCCAAGTTGATCCCGAGTAAAATTTGATAATTATCCAGCCTCAACTCAAATTTTATTATTTTCAATTTGTTTTTTCACCCTGAAGTACAACATATCGTAAAATGATCATGAACTGGAGTTACTGTTACTGTTACAAACGAAAGGAGACTAGTAGTACCCTTCTCAATTTTCCTATCCTGGATTTTTCGAATGAAATTGCAGGAGTTTTAACTGTAACGCTACCTTCAGTACTTGGCAGTTTGCATTTGTTTCGATCACAGTAAAAGCCTGCACTGAAAATAAGCCAAATATCTCGACCGGATCAACGCGTTGGTTTCTTTCAATGGTGTCCCCTCCGAGAAACAACAGGTCACAATTTATGACAGGGTTCATGTCACTCGAAGATATCCACATGAACGCATTTGACTCCAACTCGTGCCAGTCCTCCTCACTAATATGGAAAGTCACAATGTTGGCTTGGTCATCGTAACGTAAGCTGTTGTAAATTGATGGAAACGTCGTTTCAGTGCATTTTGCCTGACCAGAGAGCATCTTGAAAAACAAAGATGACCTTTGAATAAGTAATAAGTACTTGTTATAAAGTACCACTAATTTTTCTACCCATCAATCGAGGGAACACATTCTGAAAAAATGTGAGTCCGTTGTTTGGGCATACGATCATGTGAGTCACGGCAAAAGCGAATAAACACTTGTCCTTGAAGGTTATGCGGTCAAAACTAGGTCAAAATAAACACTAAACTTACACCAAAATAAATTAAGTTCCAGTCCATCGCACACAAGCGTAACTGTCAAACGGCAGATTGTAAATGTCAAGAGATTTCCAAAGAAACTTATGTAGCCATAAAATTAAGACATTTTAAGAATTCACTTGATAATAATTTCCCACAGCACATATGAAAATTATTGCGAACAGCAAGTCTCGTCTGTCGCGTCCTTATTATTTTTTTGTTGTCAGTTAGCCTTGTCGCTGCTGGTTGTTTTTAATTATCAGGCTTGCTAAAGCGCATGGCTGTTGGTATTGCCACTTGGTTTCTTTTCGAGGCAGCACGTTGGAATGCATTTATTGTGCCCTGCTTCTAAGAATTTGGTCTGCCACAATTGCAGTACTCGAACAAAACTCGTTTACTAAGATAATTATTTTAATAACTGACCTGTGCCTTAGCCTGATGAATCATGCTTGGTTTCACAAAGCAAATCACCGGAATTGGTGTTCCCTTGTACCAAGAAGCTACCGTTATGTTACAGTTAACCTTTATTTCAACTACAGTTCCTACAGGTAAATTTGTGAAAGTCACAAAAACAATAATATCAACAACGAAAACAAAAAAGCAAGTTTACTATTACAATGAAAGCAAATATCACCTTAGGGATTTTTATCTTCAGCTCAAAAACTTTCGGTCAATATATATCATTCTCTTCAAGAGTGCGACAACAGTAAAAATATAAGGAGAAAGAGAGAAAGTCTATGGCAACAAAAAATACCTCGTTCACTCCCAAGCGATGCTTTGAGAAAATTCCAAGACAGACCATGCTTTTGGTGGAAATCAGGTGGCAGAAGAGTTTCGAGAAGCTCAAATATTCGGTCGGCTGGGAAAGCAATTAACGAGAAAACTCAAATGAGTTTTAATCGGCAGATATACAAACAAAGAAAGGAGTTTGAAACACTGCATGATACAATATTCAAGACAAAATTCCGTGCATTACCGAAAACCTAAAAAAAAAGTTATGAAAAGAGCGTGAAAAGGGAAAACTACCGTCCAAAAGTGTAAGGGAAGGGCAGAATTACCCTTCCCGTGTTTTATTCTATATTTCATGCTTCTTGTTTCTTTGTTTCAAACCTTAGTCCAAAAGTTCAAAACGGAGCACTTTCCGAATAAGAGCTTTGACAAACAACAATAAAATGACCCCATCTACCAATCAAAACGACCTCAAGGAGAAAATCGAGAGGTCATTAGAAACTCAAAGTTACCGACGATGAATGCACTTAAACATGAGAGATCAAGTCGTGACAGCTTCCCGTTTTGCATTTATTTGATTTAGTAGTCGGTCAACTGGAATTTTAAACCCATCGCAAGATGTAGAAAAGCAAAAAGAAAGAGAATCTGGATTACGTCGGGCAATCGATCGATGATCGTTCTAACCTCCTCCTTTAATAACTGGTTGTATCTGATGAATAATTCGAAGGAGTGTAAGAGGTGACGACAAGGTTGCGCCATACACCTGACTCGCAAGGAAGTGCTGTTCATCTACCAGTGGTTTTGTTTGTTCATTCAGCAAATCAAAGCACCGTTCAGCGAGCCGAAAAAGGCCTTGAACAACGTCACTGGTTTTGTCTGCAATTTTAGATACAGAACGTAAGTTTAAAAGTAATCATACACTTCGTTCTTCCTTTAGTAAATGGGAAAGGAAATGAACACTTCTGCGATTACAAAACAAAGACATCACATCTCTGCGTATTAAATAATACGATAGTTTGAATATGTTGAATGTGTAAATTAAATGAAAGAAAAGCTTGCAAGTGCTCAACAACAGCATAGCGATTACTCACGAGAGGAAAATTATAGTTATTCGGTCAGAAATTCCTTTTTTTTTTAATCATTCTTAACGTTTAACCAACCTATTGTCAACAGAGTCCTCTTAATGTCTGCCTTCACCCAGCAAAGAATCTCCTCTGAAGTTTCCATTCTGTCCGGAAGTTTGCTGTTTCATTGAGAAGAATGCGAGTTAAATAATCATAGTTTAATTGCTGATGAAGAAGGCCGAAGAGAAAAGATCACGATAGAAGACCAACACGTTAGCGGAGAGAATGGACGAAGGAAAACTACAAACATTAGTAATAACGGAATTGATGATGATGATGATGACTATGATGTTGGTGATAAAGATGGTAAAAAGAAAAGCTACACGTGACAGGATATCAGTATATCCTACTGTGGAAAAAGGGTACCAGCTTTTATCAAAAGCTCTATCATTGGATAATGCAATTCAAAAGATTTGTTGATGTTCTCCAGTTTTTGAACCTTACGTTCACTACTGTAAGTCTTCGTTTAAACTTTAGGTCAAGATAAGAGAGCGTTTTTGTCGTTTTATAAAGTTGTACAAGAGAAAACTCAAAAGAAAACACCCCGCACAGGAAACAGGAAGCTATCCGGTACATTTTTTTGAGTATCAAACGTTTTGATAATGAGTGTTGAGTCTAAAGGATAAGCTTATGAAGAACTTTCTAAATTGAAAGCGAGGAAAATTTTTTTCAACCCAAAGTGCCTACCTGCTTCCCAATTCAATGTCGACGGCTAGTTTCAAGCCCAGAATAGTGGGGAGAAGTTGGAAAGGAACACCAACACATTTGTTGTAATACTCTTCCACACTTTCACAACCTCCGCCCCATAGCATGCTTGACGTTAACATAAGAGATCTGTTTGGCCTGCAAAAGGGAGTTTAATGTTTTATCATTTTATGATTTGATTAAACGTGATGGTTTGACCAGTTCAATCCATAAAGTACGTTTTGTATGACAATTAACGTACTTTTTCAATCTCGGGGCACAGCAAACAAGAACATTCAGCAAACCAATGTGATCAGAGACATTACTGGTATCGATAACGTCGAATAACATCTTTGGAGGAAAGCCACTCGTACACAAAGCAAGTGCATCGCCTGTCCACAGAGTAACCTAGCAAGAAAGAAAGAATAAGTAATGCTCCTTGCACTGACAAACTTAGAGTTCCACATCTCACGGACTGAACTTGTTTTCCGTTACGAAGCCGTAATCCGTCTCCATCCATAGCTGCTATTTGGTAACTGTTCCTCACTATTTATCTTCCATGGAACTAATATAAAATGCTCCGAATTCTAAGCCTCCCATAAGAGTCAAACCTTCGGACGCCTCACAACTGAAAATTTTTCCATTTAACTAGATCCATGGTCACAAACTTCCTGCATACTGCCAGGATAAGGCTGTCAATATGTGATGCTATGCACAATGGCGATGTAAAGTAAGATGGTAAATTTTACATGTAAGTCTGGTGATTTAAGTGAAGGAAAATGTTAACTTGTGAATGATACTGGCATACTCGGTGAAAAAATTCTGGTGATTTAAAGAAAGGAAGATTTTACTTGATGGATGACTTAGCGTGCTTGGCGAAAAAAAAGAAAAAGAAATTTGAACTATATGACCTGAGGAGCTTATAGTTTAGATGGAAGCTATTCCAGAGGGAGAATTTCCGGTTGACTCATTGAAAATTCGCTTCAGACTGACGAAAACTGTGTAATCTAACCTTCAAAGTTGCTTGATTATTCTTCCTTTGCCGCTGGAAACCTTTCAGCATCAATTTTAAATTTTCTTTACAAGCTGCTGTCAGAGATTTACATCGTAAGAGCTGGTCCCTAGACAAAGAACGAAATCCAGAAATATTGACGTTTGAAATCAGATAGGCCAGTTAAAGTAAGCATTCTGAATATCAAAGAAAACTGATTTAAACATCATATAAGTTTCTGTATTTCTTTTCTCCCTTAGCATTGAGCAGACAACGGTTTATATAGCCAAATTTAATTTAGAGAATAACTTAGTCTTATCGACTGACTTAATAATTAAAACTGGCCATCGTTAAGAATTTATAAATATCGAGCGTTAGCTCTTCGCTATAGCTCTTCGCTATAGCTCTTCGCTATAGCTCTTCGCTCCTTTGTTACTTCAAGCAAACGTCGCGAGGACAATAGGCATTCTCGCGATGACATGTTAAACTCCTAAAAAAAATTCAAACCAATAATAAGGGCCAACCGCCTCATCACTAACCGCCTGGCTCGGATCGAAAGACGCCCGTACGATGCAATCAAATGTAAATTTGTGCCTACCTTTCGATTGGCAAGTAACTTTCAAACACACAAGAATTATAGTGTAATCTCCATTCATGATCAAATGGGCGAATCAAGGTTGGATTTGTCCTTTCGAATTCATCCGAAGTGGAACCTTCGCAAAACCAGTGTTTTATTTCCGTATGGAATGGATTCGCATGGGTTGTCTTGAAAAATTGTTTGTCTGCTTCTTGACTAAGTCCCATCATCATCTCTGATAGTACACCCACACACTGACCATCCACGTCAAATTTGAGTTCTTGCATTTTGCTTTTAATCAGTCTGTTTCTATCATCTTTAATTTTTCTCACGTCAAGATCAAGAGCCATCCAATCCTTCCAAATAGCACAACATTCCCGGAGAATAGCGATGTCTTCAAACTTCAATATACTCTCTGCGCTGTCAAATTTTTTTTCGATTAATCCACACAGTACCTGTTTCAGTCGGTCAAAGTTGTTCTGGGAGAGAGCCAGATTATACCAGATATTCCACAAGAAGTCTACATCCGCTGGGATATCCGGATTTATTTCACTAGCGACTTGTATGAGGACAGCATTGCGAGCAATCACCGATGGATCGTAGTCATTTATATGGAAACTTAAACTTTTTGGACTCTCATGAGGTTTCCGTATAGATAGCTCGGATACAGTAAACAAAAAATTCCTTATATCGCCAGAACCAAGCAGCATTAAATCTAGATGTTGTCCTCTCGAGGTCCCCAGTAGTTCTGTTACGTCTCTGGCCCTCGTATTCCCCATAGCATAAGTCTGTAAACCTCTAGGATACAGAATCATTCCAGCTGGATTATGAAAATTTAACTCTGGGACGCCTTGCCGGCCGTATTTTGCCATGTTGAAATCGAATAACTTTATGGAATACGTCGAAATAAGTCCTGGCAAGAATCAGTTTGAAATTCTTCGAAAAATGATCGGAACAAAAGAAGGCAAATTCTGCGAATACTGTCCGCGGTGGTCTGGGTTCGACCAAAAAAATGCGACTTAGTGTTAAAAAGTTAAAGTTAAAAAAAAAGAAAAGAAACTGATGTGTAAAAACAGCAAAAATAGATCAAAGAAGAGAGGAAAACCAAGCTGTAATTATGTCTTGCTGAAAACTTCCTTGTTTGATTACTTTCAAGAATAGAATAAATTCTCACGGCCAATCTTACTTCCGGTTACTTCCGGTAATGTCTTTATAGAACCCAGGTCTCTCTCAAGCTAGATTCTCAGAATTTGTCTCGCTTCCGTAATTCTCAGAATCGAAATTGGAAAACGTATTTTAAAACACTAAGAGACAAAATTTGTTGCGGTTTATGTTGCATCGCTAGCTATCAACATGACAAAATACAACAGGCAAGGTGTTCCTAACCTAAGTTTTCATAATCCGATGGGAATAACGCTTTACCCAGAAGGTTTGTACACGTACGCAATGGGAAACACTCCAGCTCGAGATATCACTGAACTGTTGGGCACATCGAGCGACAAACATGTAGACGTCTTGCTTTTGGCATGCGGTGATGTTAGAAACTTTCTATTCAGTTTGTCTGAACTATCCCTAAGAAAACCGCACGAGCGTCCGAAGAGTTTAAGTTTCCATTTGAATGATTATGATCCGTCAGTGATTGCTCGAAATGCTGTTCTACTAGAAGTTGCTAGTGTGATAAATCCTGATGTCCCTGCTGATGTAGACTTCTTGTGGAACATTTGGTATAACCTGGCGCTGTCAGTGGCCGACTTTGATCGACTGCGAAAAGTACTCACTGAACTGTTGGAGAGGAATTTTGACAGCGACGAAAGTAATTTTAAGTTTCAAGATGGCGGCGTTCTGCAGGAATGTCGGGATATATGGAAAGACTGGAGACAACTCGATCTCGAAGTTAAAAGCGTTAAAGAGGAAAGAAACAACCTGTTAGAGGACACGAAAAGAAGTAAACGGTTCTGTGAGAATTCTCAGTGCCGGTCTATACTAACTCATATGGTGATGGAGATCTATGAAGAGAAACTAGACAATTTTGTTAAACCTGCCGCGACAAATCCACTCTACAGGGAAATACAACACTGGTTTAGAGAAGGTTCCACGAATGATGAGTCGGAGAAGATAAATCCAACTTTGATTCGTCCATTTTCTCACAAGTGGAGGCAGCATTATAGTTCCTGTGCGTTTGTGGGTTATCCACCATTGGAAAGGTAACTAACTATAGGGCCTTCTCGTCTCGTTTACGTAAGCCAAATGTATGTTAAGGTTCAACCAACTGAACCTTTCACTGTCAATCTTCTGCTCGGAGATTTATCTTCCAGAAACGTTCGCGAAATTAGTCAACGACTCGAACTGACATAAGTAATACATTCATATGAAATAAAAACGGCTATCTGTAAGCACAGCATGAAGTTTTTTCAGGTTTTGAATTTTGAATGCATTTCAAGCATTTTCCTGTGCGAGTCCAATAAATTCCATTCTAGGAACTGAAACGTCATCTTAAATTCTCCAAACACGCAGGCATTTCGGGCAGTAGCCTTTCGCTATTTGTTCTGTCGAAATCTTTACAGTGGCCATTTTACGATGTCAACTCAGCTGATTAAACCAAATATCCTATATACATGCATGTAAGATTCAGATTGACTAGTTTCCAGTCTTATCTTAACAAACGGAATGGAAATTTTTATTTTCGCCAGCAAACAAAAATAAATGAAAGTTAGAAACTTTATGACTTAGTCAAAAGTTAAAATTGTGAATATTTTTTTCACTATATGACATAACGTAAGTAGAGTAACCTAAAGTAAGGGGTTTGAAAAGATTGCGTTATCTTTTTCCTTCTCTTTTGTGATAAAACTGTTGTCACTCTCTCGGAAATAAAAATGAGGATTGCTCATGTTTGTCTTGCATACGCGTATACTTCTAAAGTTATTACATCAAGTATGTCTGCTTTACATCGGGTTAGCCAGCATCTTTGTCTGCAGTTCTTGAAATTCGATCGCTTGCACATTTCGCATATGTCCGCTTTGTCATTTATGCAATTGTAACGAAACGCATTTTTCTCTTTTAGGAAAGACCTCGAACAAGGTAAATCGTGTGCGGATGTTTGCAAGGAAAAGCTGGCAGTGTGGGTAAAACGATATCAGGAGCAAAATAAGAATTATCAAGCAACTCTGAAGGTGAATTATTTTTCACAGATACGCCAGTATATATGCTAATAACTAAGTAAGCTTGGAGAATGGTGCGCTGTGATTGGCTAAATAAACAAATAAGGAATGCAATGCAACCCATTTGACGTTTTTTTTAACAACCATTGCCCGAGCTCAATGGTTGTTTTCTCATTCTTTGCACAAGAAACTTGCAACAGTATGGCCAAATAATGGGTACGACAGTCTGAAACGCAATAGCTAATGCAAATGAAAAAGACGTTCACTTGACGATCGCGGACAAAAACATGGCGCGGTCGTATTAAGCAAATACTTCATATCAGTCTCTACTTATTTATCTGAGGTTGATGCCCTCTTGTTTTCAAATCCAACCTTGGTAACTTAGAAAAAATTTTATCTTTTCTATATTTTGTTAATTTATCCAATTTTTTACCGTGCGGGATGTTTTTATATGCTTTCTTGTTGTCCCGGTACACACACGTGTCAAATGCGAACAACAAATTAAAGATAAGGTCACAATTGCACTTCTACACGTTAAGGTAGCCAAAATTTATCTTCCTTACGTTTTTAATAGACATTGCGTTTGCATGTGTGTTACACGGGCTAGAATACCTAAAGAACTGCATAGCAGCATAGCACCCCTACATTGTAGTTCCAGATCTCTTTAGCTCCATGTGAACTCTTTCGCTCTTTATGGTCATCTGGAGGCCTGAACCTCATGGCCCGTTCCTCATCTAGCCTGGTATGTACGATTTCAAGATCCATCAAGATCCCTACTGCGTTTGGCTCGATCCTCGAGCTGCTAACCAAACATTAACAACTGTCGATCCAGCTAACATTTATCTTTCAATCTAATAAATATGCCGAAAAGTATTTTTCAGTCTCGCGTAGCGTCAAGTGAACACAGTGGATGAAATATCGATCGTTAGCTGTTACCATGTATTGTATACTACTAATGTCAAATTTCATTTGCTCCAATTTGGAGCAATCGGAGTATGTGTATGTCATTCGTTGAATAACATCATCTTTCACCTAATGTTGTTTTGTAGGTTACCCTGTGGACCGGCGATGCCCTTGCTTTGTGTACAAGTGGCTTTCCGCCTGACATGTTATTCAACGTTATCGATACAAGTAATCTCAGCGATCACATTGGTTTGTTGAATGTCGTTGTCTGCTGTGGCCCGAGATTAAAAGTGTAAGTCATCTTGTCATTCCTCACTACCATTGTTATCGTTGCCGTGACCACAGTGACTGTTGACCTTTTTCGGGTTGTTAAGGAGAACTTCTTTAATCCTTGTCATCCAAGAAATCATAATGGGACAGTGAGGAGAAATCAGGGCGTTGGCCGGGATATGTCGATTTAAATTAAGTTATTTCTAGCTTGAGGTGGAAAGCATTGTGGTTTCTGAGTATAGTTTCTTATTGCCGAAATAAGTTTGTTATTAAAAGAACAACTCCCATCGCTGTTCCCCAATACATCAATCTTAGTCGCAGGCGATTAATGCTCGCTGAAGAGGACAATGTGTTTCATTCTCCGTGAGAAAAAGGCCATGTGCGACACATACAACGACCGAAAGAGCATCCTTCTCAAAACAACAACAACAAAAAAAACAAGTAAAACCAAAGCAAAAAAGCAAAATTTCCAGTGCGCAGAGACACTGAAGTAAAGTCTTGATGCGTAATGGATGTCTGACCTTTTCGTCTTCTTTCTAAAGCGAGGTTCAGGCGGAGCAAACTGTTCATTCGAATTGTACATAAGAGTTAAAAGCCCGATCAGTGATCCCTTTAAATGGACCCGAAGTCAGCTCATGGTGGAGTATGAATATAAAACTATTCTATAATTGGAATTGCTGATACACAAGGGGTATTTAGAAATCTGAGTAATTCCTGTGTTCATTATTTCTATATTTATAACAGGCCAACTGCTTCTCTGTTGTTCACATCAAGCATGTTATGGTGCGGCGAATGTGACAGTATAGAGGAGTATTATAGCAAATGTGTTGGTGTTCCGTACCAACTTCTCCCAACAGTTCTTGGCTTGAAGCTGGCTGTTGATCTCGAATTGGGAAGCAAGTACGCTAAGCTAGTGAAAAGAATTAAATATAACATTCAGATGCAGTTTACCGGACTAGTTGTGTGGTCTGTATAGTACAGATCATTGATGGCCTGTTTTACTGTGGCAGCTTTGAAACCATCTTTTGAAACATTTCAGGCTCGGCATATGGCCATATGAATTCTTTTCAACGATGGAGTGGGGGAGGCAAGGGGGAGGAAAGATTAGAAGTTATATCAAATGTTACACCCTTTCATATACCACCGATGTAGTTTTCCTCAATTTGCTGATTTGGCAATACTCAAACGAAAGAATGATTGCTATGATTTTTTATCGTGCAGAGCATTAACGGAAATTTCATGTCAGGAGGCCAATTGAGCCTGTCCTTTATCCTAAGAAAAGCAATTTTCATTAAGTGGGTTAGTTCAGGTCTTTGACTGAGGCTTCCGTTGTACCACGTAGCATTTACATTTGTTTGTTTGTTTGTTTTCCTTTTTTTTGTTATTTTCTTTTGCTTTGTTTTTTTTGGTGTAGAAAACTTCCGGACAAACCGGAATCTACAGAAGAGACTCTTTGCTGGGTCAAGGCGGACCTTAAAAGGACTTTACTGACAATAGGTTAGTAGAAGCGTACTAAAGACAACATTTTCACACAGCTTCTGTCATACCGTATAAGTGCTCCATCTTTGCTTGGGAATATAAAACAATTGAAACAGCCAAAAACTGCTAGGAAAAGGGTGGAAGGCGGAGCGGGAGGGGAGTTACTTGTGGTTTGATGGGAGTTCTAGCCAGGAAGAATGCAGTCTGTTCGCTGAAGGTGCCAAGGCAAGTTCCAGTCCGTCTGCAAATGCATGATACTGTAGCCAGTTAATCTCACCTTGTGACAACTGCAATTTTACAAACACTTCTTGCAATTTCAGATAAAACCACTGACGTTGTCCAAGCGCTACTGAGTCTCACAGAGCGTTGCTTCAATCCAACAAAAGAGATAATTCATTCCATTGGCGTCACTTCACCTTCGCCTCTGACCTTGCTTCGAATTATTCATCAGGCACAACCACTCTTCAAAGGAGGAGGTCATATCGATTTTTTAACTTATCTGTTAACCTGAAGCGTATTCATGGCGTTCGAGCACTGAAAATACAGATGGAATAGACATTTTGTATCCAAGAAACCCTGGGAAACTATCACGAGTTCCAATTCTTAATCCAGTTCTCTTAATTTTCCGTAATATTCGCATTCGAAAAGATAACGCTCGCCCTGTAAGAAAAAACGCTTACGCCGCAGGAAAAGTTTGCGCGTTCAATATAGAGAACCAATTATTCCATAATCATTTCCTATAATTGTTGTAATCATTTCTTTTATCATCATCATAACTGTAAGTAACAGTGCCTGAGTTTGTAATATTCAGTTTTGCTGAAGGGCCTGGTAACAACCCTCAAGCTTTGGGCTATTCCTAATAATGATATTACACTTTGTATTTACAATTTTTGGGCTCGTTGATACTAACTTTCCTAATGATCAGGAAGGGAAGATAAAACACCCTTGCATTTCATCCACACTTGCTTAATGTCAGAAAATGGACAGAGTAAATCTGTGCGCTATTGATTAGGGAAATTCAAGATGAATAAGAATGGATGTAATATCCTGGTTTTTTGAACCTGAAATATTGACGAGCGATTTGGGTTGGTTATTTGCGTTTTAGCCGCCGAGATATTTGACATTCTTGAGAATAAGCTACCAGCTGACTTTAAGAGGAGGTACGGACTATCCTGGAATTTGTTAAAGGCATCGTTGGGAAGAACACCAGGTAAAGACATGGTGAAGGTTTAGTTACAAAACTGAACCATCATTATTATAAGCAGTAATATCTCCTCTGCTGTATCTATGCCTTGCAAAGAAAACTTTGCGACCTACTCGAAATACTTGGATCTACTCCAAAAAGGCACTATCAACTCAAATCATATTCTAGTTGCTGATTCTCTCAGATCCGGATCTAGAGCAGGAGCTGTTGGTGCAACCAAACTGCGTGGTTTGCTTAGGTTGCCAGGTTTCAAAGTTATTTTCTAAATAACAGCGTCCACAATCAAATTTTTAGCACGTATGAGTAAAAAAAAGTTTAAAGCGATTACATTACTCTCTAGCATCTTAACCTGCGCCAACATGTGGATTTTTATGTATTTTTAAATATTTTATATATTTATATTCATATATTTTATATTTACTATCTAAATGACGGAGATGCAATTAATACAGTTTCTGGAGCATACCTCTTTTTCCAAGAAATTGCTGTGAATGAAACTCCGAGAGCGCACACAAGGAACTAAACAAATTCTAGAGGGTTTATTTTATTTCAAGCAATTAGATCATTTTATTCTTCTACAACTTCAGAGCCCATTGTTGAAATAAAAGTTAACATCAAGATTGCAGTCGTGCCTCGGTATAAGGGAACACCAAAGCCGATGATTTGCATTAGGAGGGATAGCAGCAGTGATCAGGAAGCTCCCTTACAAGTGAGAAAATAAAATAACTGTTTACTCATAAGCTCTTAATACGTATACCTTTCCTCTCGCAAATAATAAAGGAAAACGCTCGACAATTTAACGATAAGAATATGCGCACATTATACGCACAACTACTTATTTGTTGATTACTTTCTGTATTCATGTATGTATTCATTCATTTCATCTTTCTATTCACATGGTCCCTCGCCTCGCAGCCTTCAGAAATTCACAACAGCTTACGATATGATGATAAAACCCAAGTGGTGACTTTCCATCTACGCGAAGGAGACTGGAATGAGCTTCACTGTTCATCCAAGATATGGATATCATCCAGAGAATTAACAAAGGTCATAACTTGTGAGCCAATGAGTCTAGCAGACGAGACTGTGAAGAGTGTTCAACGGGTTGATCCTGTGGAAACATTTGGTTTGTTTGCAAGACAGACTTTCACCGTGGTGGAATCCAATGAAAAATGCCAAGTACTCAAGGTAAAAGGTGTATTGTATATTGTTAACTTATTACCAATTCTTGACTTGGCGTCCATGGGATGGTATTTGCGCATTTGCACTATAACTACAGCAAAGTGCAATAAGATCCCCAAACCCAGTACATCTTTCAGAAGCCAGTTCTGTAATAAACGGATTTTGTACACCAGAACTGAAAGCAGGAGTGCAAAATGGAAATTTTATAAAATTTTGTCATCGTAGCGAAGTACAAGTACAGTCGATAAGCACATAATTCACTGCATAAAAAATCCGCGTTAAACCAGTTGCTGATCTCTTCGACGTGCGACGAAAACTGGTAGTATTAAGGTGGTATCCGATTAAAACGTCTCAACAGAACCCTGTGACCACTTACGTTTAATCTAGTCGTGTTTGCGTGTAATCCCTAATTTCATTGTCTTGTTATTTTTTTGACAGGTAATAAAAGTTGAGGAGAGCATGCATTCTTATTCCGCTGAACTTGAAATACGAGACTTCACCATCTGCAAAGAGAAGGCAATGAAGATCAGCCAGCCAGATGAGTCTCCAACAGGAGTCCAAATAAACTTCGAGGGAGCCACAGGGTGGGTAGCACTAACTTCAATAGTAATCATTAACCCTCTAACTCCCAGAAGTGATTAACATGTAACTTCTTCCCAAAATTTCCAAACATTTTCAAGCAAAACAGATGATGTGATTATTCAAACCTATCAGGTAAAAGTCGTCATCCTGATTGAACACCAAACTCTTGCAACTAATTTACAGGAAAATGTGTAGCAGCCATAGGGGAGAATTAACAACAAGATCTTGGGAGTTAAGAGAGTGTCTCTGTAAGAGCGGTCCGGTCGATTTTGCTTGTAACACGGATTTCGCTCATTTCTTGTGTGTTGTAAGACATTCATGTACCTATACTAAAATCACAATCCGTTTGATCGGATCTCTTTATTTTTCAGAGTTTTACGGAAATTAAATTTCACTCGAGCGAAGGCTTGTCGTGACACTTTTCAAGACTTTAATTTCATAAAACTTTGGAGGACAATTTACAAAAAACTACGGAGCTCAGCAAAAAACAAATATCACAGCCATGTATATTAACTCTATCTTATCTATCGAGGCGACTTTCGTAAACATCACGTTTCAATCTAGGAAACAGGAACACTTGAATGACACCTTATCGGTTCGCCTGAGTCACACCCGCCAAAACCGATCAAATTCAAGGTTAAGTTTTGAAAAAGTGAGGCGTTCTGAACTGATCCAACTAGCATAGCTAGGAAGTAGGTGCCATAGAAAAGGTAACTACAGAAAAAAACTTTGCGGCCCAACCTTAACGAAAACTTTATAACTCCGTGAACTTACCTAATTTTCGGCAATCTCCAAGTTTGGCCGCCATTTTGAGGGACTTGTCAACATGAAGCGTAACCGATATAATTCAAGTAGGTAGATCTGAAACCGTCAGAAATACATACGAAAGCAATTCCAATGAACTTTACTTTCAATTCAAGCGGCAAAATTTGAAATTGTTCGTTAAACTTATCATCCCCAGTGTTTGAAATGTTGGAAGAGATAGTCGCATACAACTAGTGTTCGAATTCCCCTCGTCGATTCCACCGCAAGAAATAACCTGTGCCACCCAAGTTTCGACTCGAATGTGAAGTACGAATCAAATGACATGACTGCTTCATCGTCGCGGCAATATCACGCTGGTATTTTGGTTTTCTGATCGACAAGAACGGTGATCAGGAATCGATCGGTATGTTTACCTCAAAAACATGACCGCTGACCAGCCGCTGAATGAAAATAGTATAGCGCGGGGTGGGGTGAGGTGGTTGGCGGGCTTATTGTCATTAGATATTCGAATACATATATACTTTAAAAGTTTTAGGACTACTAATCTAAACAGTGAGGGCATGCTTCGTGGTACAGACAACTTTTATTTTATTCGTAATAATAATAGAATAATAAATAGATTTATCAATATATTTTTAAGTGGGGTACCCATATGAGCTTTTTGCTTGTCATCTGTGGTATAAAATGAGGTGTCTTTTCCACCAGAACCTTTTATTTATGCCCCATTGCACGGAATGAAAACTATAGTTAGAATGTTTGTTCTAAGTCATTTTTGCTATTCCCAAGAATATATGCAAAACGATGGAGATTTGATTCATTTAGCTGACACGTTCTTTTAAGTTATGGTGCGTGCAGATTTTTTTTATCAAAAGTCGCGCGTGCAACACACCGGAATTGAAAATTCATCGTAAAATCGCACGAACCTTAGAATGAGTGTAGGCAACTTTGACTTCTGGCGAAATGAAGTGGATGGTTCAAAGGACCCCCTGAGATTTTTTTCAGGACTATGACTAAGATTTGTTCATAACTATGATAATCGTCATTGGACGGTTAAGAATATATGAAAGTCATATATTTCACATAATCGTCATTATTAGCGGACGGTGCTTTTTACTCATTGTTGTCATCATTATCGTTATCACGCCGGAAGGAGTATAAAGCCGGCACGTTGCCTTACCTAACTACAGAGAAAATTGTTCTCTCTTTTGCTCCCCTTGGATCCTGGAAACTATTACTATTAAGACGATCAACAAGGAAGCCTTTATTATTACCGAAACTTTTGATTAACAGAATGTAAGAAAAAATCGGTGGGGAGAGTAGTTCGCGTATCTTATATTCTGAACGATAGTTTTTAGTAAAACAAATACCACTTAATTCAATTTACCTTAGTTGTCTCGTGTTTAACAGTGGCGTTTCTGGGGACCGTAAATTCTTCTCTGATTCTTCTTGTCTCAGCCACGACTCACTATTATCAACTTTTTTCTCGTGCTTCGTACTGCATGGGACATAGAGAGCTGAGGTATGCGATTGCAAATTTCTCAGTTGAAAGTAAGGCCCAATAGCATCCATCAGGAATTGAAAACCGACATGCACTGTTTACTTTTATTATTCTTTATCAAATAAGGGGTGTTTTAGTCTACAAATTTAATCATACTGGTTAATGAGAATCATACAAACTGAGGAAAACTGACCGCAAATAATTGTGAACCGTACGCATGATTAAGTGTATTGCGTTGTCAGGTTACTTGATCTTCTACAAAAACATTATTGATTATCAACCAAGCAACATTGTACATATTTCCATCTGCAATTAAAAGCACTTACACATAGATCTATGTTTTTTGAACGTGATGTGTACTTAAGTACCCTTAATCTAATAAAGAGTTTCTTCTCTTTTCGAGCAGATATGTCATGAGACAAAAATAGATAACAGAAAATGTTACTGAAGACCACCTGATTCAACTGTAATAATAACTCCAAACAGCTTTTGAATGTCCTGAGACATATGCAAGGTAATTACATCTCTGCTTTCGATACGCTTCCTAACACCATCATGATAAGGATACTGACATGTAACCTTTGCACTTCTCCAAAACTTCCCCAAAGTGTGGCGATGCCTATCGCAAATCCACATTTTTTTTTTTATCCTCCTGAGCGAGGTGAAATAGGCCAGTCCTTGCCAAGATTAGCTCATTTTCACTTAAGACCTCTTTAGACAGATGGCACCTTATCAAATGATGTTTTACTTCATCATTGCATTTAGACAGTCAATGTCAGCCATTTCAGCCACGCGATGAACCAAAGTTTTTTTCCATCTTTGCTATTCAAAAAGCAGTCCTGAGACATAATGAACGTCTCGCTAACGAACGACCTCTTCCTGTACTTGTAATTGTTTCCAACGCGATACAAATTCGGGAGATCTGAAGGAACTCACTATAACTTTGTATACTCGATACGATTTCAATTTCTGCTTCAAGGGAGAAGCCTACTTTAATTCGTGAGTGGTCAGTGGTTACGCTCGTGAGGTAAAGAATGGGTTTGTGACTTTTTCACTCAATTGAAAAGACTCGCGTCACTCTTATGAAATGGTCGAACGGAATACAGACTCCGAACAGTCTCATATTTTTCTTAAAGATAGTGAGGTCACGCATATCCCGTGAGCATGGAGAAGCCGCGAGACGCGAGACTCGTGTCTCGCGTCTTTGCCGCTCCACGCTCTCAGATTTGGGCAAAGACAAGACACAATACTTCTGATGCGATACAAGAGGTTCAACGGTTATCTCGTTTATGATATTTGTTTTTTGCTGAGCTCCGTAGTTTTTTGTAAATTGTCCTCCAAAGTTTTATGAAATTAAAGTCTTGAAAAGTGTCACGACAAGCCTTCGCTCGAGTGAAATTTAATTTCCGTAAAACTCTGAAAAATAAAGAGATCCGATCAAACGGATTGTGATTTTAGTATAGGTACATGAATGTATTACAACACACAAGAAATGAGCGAAATCCGTGTTACAAGCAAAATCGACCGGACCGCTCTTACAGAGACACTCTCTTAAAGGGTTAAGCACTACTGTTTTATGAGTATGTTGCGGTGTTATGAGATTTGGAAAATTTTTACCGGATTTTTAAGCTTTTAATTGATTAAAAAGATTTACCGTAACTCTAAATTATTGATTTTAAAAAAGGCTCTAAATTACCTCTTCATGGCGTACAAGTCTGGCAAGATATCCCTGAATTTCTTTCAAATGGGCTGGAGTCAATTCAAAAAAGGGCGCTACATATTATCTATCCATGGCATAGTTACTTAGATGCCCTTAATACTACCAACCTTAGCAGCTTGAAAGAAAGATGAACTCAGCTGTGCTGTAAATATATACAGAAGATGACTCAAAAAGACCACCCCATTAACTTCCTCAAGCCGAGAACAGCATCTAGTGGTCATAGTTACAAATTGCGGGCCAGCGGCAACAATAGAAATATTGTTTATGCTGACAGGAGTTGTTGCTGGACCCAGCGTTCAGGTTCCTTTATTTCATTCGCTAGTAAATATGTGAATATGTAAATAATTATTTATGATATTTTTATTGTCTCTATAGTAGTAGTAGCAGTGTTAATTATTTGTTGATTGTTAATTTATAGCCCTTTAATTCAGTTAATTCTGCAATGTGGCAAATAAACGGTATATTATTATTATTATTATTATTATTATTATTATTATCATCATCTTATCATTTGCAAGTCACAGGCTGTGCACAATTGTCGAAAGGCAGAGAGTCTGGATAATGAAAATTTATTTTCAAATTGCGAAGTTAAATATATTTGCAGGGGCGTGTATGTATCGTTAACTCAAAGAAATTAATTTTATTTTATTAAGAAGTTCAGAAACGCACGTTATTGTGAAATTTCGTAAGAAGCCATTTCCGTGTCCTGTCAGCGGCAATGAACTGAAAAACGCTTAAATCAGCTGAATAAAATTCTATTTTTGTTCGACAACACCCAAGCAAAGAAACCAGCCCTGCTAGAAAAACATATCTTCACCATCAATGAAATCATAATATTTCCAGGCAAAGTCAATAATACACTCTGTATCAGCCAATAAGCATTTATAAGTTTGCCCTCTAGGTTAAAAATTAATTTATCATATAGCCCGCGGTGTTGTATAAGGATTTCAAACCCTGACAAAAGCCGTTATAACACGCGTGAAAAGAATACGAATTTTTTTCACGTGTTTGATATCGCCAATCAGCTGCTGACACGTCACTCGCCTTTCGTACCACTTTATTAGGTTGATAAATGTACAGCAAATTCTTCATCATTCTCAATCCAAGGTCGTTTGTCGAAATTTTCTCGGATTTTGGCACCTAAAAAAATTGCCAAACTCGTATCGTTTACTGACTGTGACGTTCAAAACTTCGCACAAGGGAAAGAAAACCAAAACACGAGAACTAAAACCGAAAGTTACGTGTTCAGTGGCTTTGGTTGTGACATTTCTCGCGTCTGAGCACGAAAATCCACAACTGAAAGATTTGCCACAGTACCTCAAAAGATTTCTTCTTTCGGTAAGGAAAAAGTGAATAACTGTGAATTTTGTGGATTGAAAGGTACGCCCATAGTTTGTTTTTGTAAAGATTCAACGCATTTTCCATCTTGAGCCTTAGCGACAACGCACTTGACGACTTTTTTTCGAGGATTGTCGATACTGTTTTTCTCTTTTTTTAATTTTTAGAGTCGACTTTTCTCGTCAGTAGAGGGCTATTTTGTTCATTTAATACAAAAAAAAATACCTGGTTGCTGGTAAATATGGAATTTCTCTTCTCGTGTTCAACTCGATAGCTTACGATTGAGATATCGAGCTGAGCGCTCGAAAGGAAATTCCTTATCTACATACGGCCGTGTATTAATATCTATTTACTTGATTTTTTACAGCGACCCACTCAGCTTGTATTTTTCATGTTTTGTCGATATCAACTCATTTAAGTTCCAAATTTCACGCAAAGTCGGGAAAATATTCTGTGACGTTTCTAAGCGAAGCGATGGAACAGTGGGAGAGCTTGTAATACAAAACTTAGCTCCATTACCTCTCCATGCTATGCCACAGTGGGATAGTGAACTAACCGATATAAGGTATGTACAAATAGGATTTTTCATAAGAGAACAACCAAGGGGTACTATACCTCTAATGACTCTGGAAAAGGTTTGAGGGGGAGATGAAATCAATGAGTTGTATCTTTAAGCAATAGACCGCACTCTTTTATTGGTTTACCGCCGTAATAACCTAAGCAAGACGTTGAGAGAAGACTCGAAATGTTTCTGAATCACGAACTGGAGAAAAAAAATTAATCCTTCTGCTAACTACAGGAAAGGTTTGCACCGATGATACTACCTTTATTTGATTCTACAGAAAAGATATCTGCAAGTTAACTGTAGGCGCTGTCCTCCTGTAAATTCCCTCTAAAGCTATTAGTTATTTTATGTGTTACAAGAATGTTACGTCTTGATGTATTCATTTTCTCTTACTGTTGTCGCTGTTCCAGAATGCTCGGCAGAATGTTTCGCACTAAGCTTGATCTGGAACTAAAATCACGAAGAGATAGTGGTCCGCCGTTTTTTGATCTCAGGGAATCCATTGCCAACATTATACATGAGCACGTGAAGGAGCCTGAGGTAGGCATGCAGGAAACACATTTTCTCACTCTCATTTCTAATGCATACATTTAAAAATCAGGGAGTGGTTCACGTCATCCGTCAGTAGCATATTGGACAATCCTACATTCTTCTGAATGACTCCACGGCCTTAGCGAATTGCTATGGAGCAATTAAAAATTTAGCATCGAAGGTGATCGGAGATTGCATTGGTTTTGGTTAACTTTCCTTTGAGACTCGACCATTAAAAAAAAACCAATCGCGACTTGTTTGCCAGCGTTTTCTTGCTCTTTGGAATTGTTGCGTGCGAAAAAAGCGAACGTTTGATGGTCTAGAATTTGTTTTAACTTCGTTTTTCTTTTTGGCTCGGGATAGTTCGAAAACCTCACATGCGACGATGAAAGCGTAAATTTGTGATATTTGTTGGTGTGACACTGAATTTTTTTCCCTGTAAATCGTGCTTGCGTCTTTGAATTGTGAGGTTTGGAAATTTGCCATGTGAATAACAAAGGCAAGTTAAAGGGTGACCGCACTGACAATATCACATGGCCACAAAATATAGATGAGATAACCAATTTAATTTTTGATGCATCAAAAAGGCTCATTCTTGATGGTCACAGTAATTGTTCATTCTGGGGAACAGTTGCTCTGATTATATGTGGGCACATTTTGATATAATTGTAATGATAGAAAGTTTTCGTTTAACGTCAAAGATTCCCAAAGTACATTATGTTGACGAACGAGGAATCATCGAAGAACCATATGACTCAGCGGAAGACATGGTGGAGAAGAGAGGCTTCGTTATCAAAGTGAAAAAACTGTTCAAGTGGAAGAATTTACCTGTGGCTAAGGTTTTTTTCTGCGATTGTCAGCGGTTTGCGGACCTGATTCGCAAGAATCCGGGAAATAATCAACTATTGGAAGAATACTTCAGGCAAGTTGTCCTTCACAAGGTCAACAAACTGGTAGCTGGCCAAGAGGTAAGACGAAGTTGATGTTGACGTACAATTTCTGTAAGGCATAGTATGGCTCCTGTCTTCTGCTGTCGCTTCCATTGTATTTATAAGGGTAAACAGGGAAGAACATGGCCAGCGATTGTTTCGAACTCAAATAGATGGGTACTCTGGTGTTGAAAATAATGACAAAAATAACGCTAATAATGATAGTAAAAGTACTGATAATAGTAACTGTAACGAGAATGGTAATAATAACCATATAGAATAAGATAAGAAGGATGATGATGATAAAGATATTTATATAGAATATCATAATAGTATTAAACTAAAAAAGAATTGAAATTAAGGTTACACGTCGTCCTTCTTACACATCGGTACAGTTTTTTCTTAGTTGAAATTATGAATTGGATTATGTCATGCCTCATTATTTTAACAGGAGAAGGTCTTATTGCGTAAAATGATGTACACAAATGCAGCCCGAGTTCCTCAAGATGGTGGCTATGCTGTGTGGAAGAATTCTTACATATCCCCGTTGTTTCCACGAGAAAGCATTAAAAGTATGGCTACTAAGTTACCTAATGAGAGCATCCGACTCTCGTTGTAATGTGTTGAGTACATTCAACAACTTTTTCGAGGAAAGGACTCTGGGTATCGGTACAATTTTACTCGACATTGCGGGTACTCAATACAGTGTGCACACCTGTTTTTTTTTTTTTTTTTTTTTCCCAGGTTTTTCTAATCGGCTCTCAACATATTCAGAGGTTAAAGGGAGGAAAACAAATATTTTGAGGATTTTATTGTTAAGTGACACAGCGACCTTAAGATATGAGGACTGATTTAAATACGAGTGAATTGCAGCTAACGCGCGTGTCAAAAGTGTTAGGATAGCCGGAGAAAAGTCGTGATGAGTGCACTCACCTCAAAATTGATTCGTCCAATATTACCTAATGAGTGATTTCATATCTTCTTTAATAACGCATCTATACTTTGATCTAGGCAAAAAGAATATAGATTGTAATTTTTTTTTTATAGCAGCCCTTGGTCTTCTTTTAGTTAGTGTAGTATACCATATTATAAGATATTAATTACTAATGTCTTCTCTAGGCAACGTCTCAAGAGCTTTTAAAGATCATTTTCCTCTTTCTTCTTCATTATTAATGAAATAAACATAATAGCAGTAATAGTATTAGCATACGCGTGAAAAGTAATTTTCAGAATCAAAATAAATTTAAGAATCAACAACTCGTGTGAGTCTACAGTCTACAACTGAAAGTGAAAACAGGAAAAAGCGGCTCCCAATTGCCAAGTGTCACTCCTCGAGGTCGTGTTCCCGGGTATCTTAAATTTCAGTTATCAGTTTGCAATCTTAAAACGCATCCGTTTCTACCTACATCTGACATGTAGGTAGAATAGATTTGATATAAAATTATCCTTAGTCATGCCTTCGTCATAATCATTTGTATGGGTTGAGGTAAGGGGCTGAAATCGAGGTTTAGATCACTTTCGAAATTCAAAAACCTGAGTTATTCCTAACAGACCCATAACTAAGTATTTAGTGCGCACATTTTGCAAGTATTTTAAAAGGTGTTCTAAAGACTCCCGATTAGAATTGTGCGTAGTATTCTACATTGTCATTGGTGTGAGTAACATCCCCCCTCCACCTAAAGAAAAAGTGTTAAATTGCTCATTCCACCCCTATTTTTGTCAACGCTAGACTGGCAAACCTCTGTTTCCAACCCCTCTGAAGTAAATTGACCGCAAACAGACTGGAAAAGGGATTTTCAAATGCTAAAAACTGGAAACAACAACTACTCTCTCTGGTTGGGGGCGCATTGAATGTAAACGAGCTGACTTAGAGAGAAATGTAACATTTTTTCGGCGATCCTTTTTGTTAGTTCGCATACATTATCAGTAGATATTGCACGCATGGACAGCGACAAACCGTCTGGAATTTGTCTGTTAAAACTCCAACCTTCAAGCGGAGTGGACATCTATCAGAGGCCGTTTACGTCAGAATTAAATCTCGACACAAATAGCCACCTAAACTCTACCGCTTACCGGAGATCCCATCAGGCTGATATACCTTGAGATCGATTGTGTCATGCGTCAACACCTATGCACATGATATGTTATTCTATTTAGCTAACATCTTATGGGTGTAGGTGAGGTGTTTAGTCAGGTAGCTACATTCAATAAATCTCTCGTTGTGTGAGGTAAAACAAACAATTTCAGTACAATATCATAAAATAAATTTGTATTTCATGGATAAATATCTAACAATAATATTTGCGTTTCAATGAAACTTGTTCAATAGGGTTCTTTTCAAACGAATGTGCACTATCTATCTACAACCTATTTAAACGGTATTATTCATTCTGCTACTTATTACAATCTTCTATTGATTTGTCCTGTCTGTAATCCTAAACATAAATTAGATTAACGTCTGTCACGAAGCAATTCTTCTTGAGACACACTGCGTGAGGTCTATAATGGATGAGCATAAATCTCCATTCTCTCTACAGAAAAAGATTCTTATCAATTAAGGCAGAATCTGGTCCTTCCTGCACGTCTTCATTCAATTGTTTTTCATCGAAGTCGTTTAAATATAAAGCTAGTATTGTTTTCCTACAATGCAATTCACAACATACATTTTTGATGATTGATAGTTATAAATTCCTTCCCCGAAAAGAGAGAAAAGCTTGAAAGCAACTTTCCTCAAATTGATTCAGAAAACTTCTCATGGCTCTAAAACGACGTCACTTTCTCCCCTGTAATAATTTTTCTACAATATTGTTCGACGTAAGATAAATCATAATCGTCATAATATTTCTGAAACTACGAAACTGTAGTCAACGTTATGCACACTATCTGTCTTTACTCGACACAAGTCACAATACCAATTTATAAAATCTACAATTGGAAAATACTCTGTACTACACGAACAAACAAAACGAAGACTTTAGGGAGGAAAGACTTTTTCTCTTTCATTTTTTTGTTTTACCTCAAGTCAAATTGCTTGAATTTATGTTACGGTAAATTGCATATATTTTTAGTACGATTGCGCCACATACAGTATCAGAAGTTATTGAGTCGCTTCGTACGAAACGAGTACCGAGATTAGTCTCAGAGATGAATGTTTCCTAACAGTATGGGTCAGAACAACCATTGCGTCTACACACTGACTTTCAATTCATTACGCTATTCTCTGTTAAAGTTAATCCATTTTCTCTTTCTTTTGCGTCTGTGGTTCTCTCAGCTCCTCTGAGCCATGTATTTTTCACTCAATGTTATTACACCTGCACTTCGATCATATGTACCACGTGACTCTCCCATCACCACTGAGACCGTAACTCAAGGCTTTCTTCGTTTGTGAGGAACAAACGTCAGGTAAAACAAACCCATTATCTTTGAATGTACCTGAAGCCAGGTTTAAAAGAACGTTTTTATGTATGCGGTCTTGCATTTGCTGACGTCGAATCAAAAAGTCTCTTATTGTGGAAAGTCCTTTTACAACTTGCCACACAAACTGCCACACAGTCCCTTGGCTGACTCAAAGGTGGTGCCTGGTGCCATTCATTTGATAAAGGGTCGTATCTGACAGTATATGAAGAAGATGTGGAGTGTTAGTTTTAACACAGGCAAACAAGAGAATGAAATGTATATTACCAGGATTCTTGTCCTAACCCATCTCGACCGCTTGATACGATGCAACATTTCCAATAAGAAGTAAAAAAAAAATCAATTACTGTAGCTTTTCATTATGAGAAAGATGCAATACCATGTAATATATATTAGTATTAGTGTAATATATATTAGTATGTGGATATATTTTGCTTTCACTAAATCAGAATTTTATTGAAACTGGGATGACTAATGCAATTTGGCGAAATAGAACTAGAGCTGAGCGTGGTAATTCTCTCTATGCGTGGTTACTTCCTTCATGAATAGATTAGTAACAAACTATCAAAGCTTTATATTTTCAATTCAGAATGGACTTCGCCTGACTTTATTCAAATCATCCGTGCTTGCCGTCAGGAAGTTTTATGTTATAGATAAAAAAATTCAATTAATTGGTCAACTAGTCTTACACAAACAAACTTACCTTTCAACTGAACTAAGATACGAAGTCCCATCGTATCCTCCAACCACATAAATAAAGCCGTCCAGGACTCCTACTCCACATCCACTGCGAGGAGTACTCATCGATGCCACAGGCACCCACTCATCTTTGCCAGGATCGTATCTCTCCACTGTGTCATACCTGTGACCGTGATCACAACCTCCGATGGCGTAAAGGTATCCTCCTAAAGTAGCCACGCCCACTTGTTTTCTACAGAAAAGATACGAGATGCACCGTTATCTTCTAACAAGTAACTAGATAACATATATGCGAGGAGTAATAAAGAAAACGTTTACACGCTGTATGTTAGCCAATGCTTTCCTTATGGTATGAAAACTTTCCTCCTGGAATGTGGTTTCGAGTATCTCTTGGGGGTGGGGTGGGATTCGGTAGGGGGGGGGGGCTGGAGTTAGGAGGGGTGGGGGATATAATCCAGCATGTAATGATTGAAGTAATGCCACAATTGTGGCATGATATAGTGACTAACTCTGATGAATAAACCAACTAGGTCGACTGATCAATAAGAAGGCCATTGAGCATTTTTCTCGTAATACCGAATATGTCTACGTAACAATCATTATTATATACTCAACAAAATAAACGCGTTTCTGATTGGTCAATGATGAATGCATAAATAGGTTATAGAGTGCAATAGAGGTTATAGAGTGCAATACGGAGAAGTTGCCATGGAAACACCGGGGAAGCGCCAATTTAGCTTTTGAGTTCGGCTTGTAATATTTTCTGAGAAACTTTCAAGAACTCCACGCTTGATTTACCTGTCACAACATTACATTTTTGATTGGTTCAAATAAAACATGTGAGCATTTTGGAACCCATTGAAGTGTTTTTTGTAGTACGTAAGGCGTGCAGAGTAGCGCGATGGAGTAATTTTGTCGAGAATATAATAAATAAAAAATCGTATGAACCTGCTCGTGCATTTCGTGATTTATGGTCACTCGTGATGTTTTGAAAGTTCTCAAATTGCACTCGCCTACGGCTCGTGCAATTTTGAGAACTTTCAAAACATCACTCGTGCCCATAAATCACGAAATACACTCGCGTTCATACGATTTCCTATACGTAACATGTAAATGGGAACGTTTCATAATATGTCACGGTATTCAAATCTAATACACTGCGAAATTGTCACTCGTGCGAAAGACAGTTTGGGAACGAAACGGACGACTTAATAGTAGTGCGGAATAAACGCCATTTTTGTTCCCAGGCAAGATAATTTAACTAATGTTCATTCTATACTTTATTTGACGAATACTGTTTTAAAATATGTGAGCTAAATCAAGTTATCAAACCCACCTTGCTGTACTCATGGATGCGACCATCATCCATGTGTTTGTGACGGGTTCATATCTTTCCACAGTTCTAAGATTTGTTCCATCGGAGCCTCCAACAGCATACACCACATCATTCATTACAGCACACCCCACACCAAACCGACACTGGTTCATACGAGCAATCTCCATCCACTTTCCATTCTTGGGGTCATAATACTCGGCTGTGTTCAGCGGCATCGAGCCATCAAAACCACCTAGAAACGCAAAATATAGACGTTCACAAGAATTTATGAAAAACGTACCAAGTAAAGTTTTGTAACATTCGCACAATCTTGGAAGAATAGGGTGGTTACAGGCTTGGGAAAACAAGTAACTGATGACGAAAAAAAAAGAAAGAGCCCCCAAAAAAAGCGATGGCACTTCTCAAGAGACACATTTCAAGCCTTCAAGCCCAATCGTCCAACTGGAATAAGCTTATTTTGTTTGCGCAGCATTGCGACTCTCCCCTGAATGGAATAACAGTTCAAAACAGGTTACCTTACCCCCAAAAATTCGTCAGCTTTCAATAACACTTTCCTGGCATCCGCCTATACTGAAACCTGCAGGTGGAAAGAGGCCCTCACCTCTTGACCCAAAACCCTCACCTCTCGACCTGAAGCCCAGCGCACTGACTATAAGAGCACAGCGTTACTTACCTTTCCAAGCGACACAATAGATTACACGAAGCACACATCGCTGGGCTAGATTCTAAACATATTCATGTGGTGTACACTCACTGTCTGCGTAACAACAGAATAGCCAGACGCGATTCTTAATCTTTAACGTTATCAATCAGAGACGAGTTGTTCAAAGGACAGATAACACTATCCAACAGATAAATCGCTATCCAACAGATAAGTGTTACCAAAACGTACTGCCCTATCCACCTGATAAAGATTTATCTAGTGGAAAGCGTCATCCAACCTTCGAACAACCGGAACCAGTTGTAAGAGGTCAACCTTGATTCCTCTATAGAACCCACCTATAGCGTAAATTCTCCCATTTCCTGCCGTTACACCAACACCATTACGACTGGACGACATTGGGACAGACGGTACCCAGACATTAGAAAATGGATCGAACCTTTCCACTGTCTCCAGTCGCGATGCATCATCGCTGCCACCACAGATGTAAAGAAATGGACCTAAAGCACCTACCGCAGCACCCCAGCGGCAAATGTTCATGTCACCTAAGAGAAGAAGACCAGAAAATACTTGTTGAGCTCTCCAAAGTGACGAGGTTTCAAAGAAGCCTTAATCTATTACCAGACAGCTAACTTCCATTCGAAAGAAACCACAAAATATCAAATGAATGCGTTTAATAACCAGACGAACAAATAAACAGGGGAGCAAAAGGGAGCCATGTCGGTCGACGATGGAGGACAACGACAAGGACCGCAAATTACGAAGTTGCAAAATTATACCCAGCACAATTTTCCACGATAAACAAATCATGAAGAAGCTGTTTTGAGGCCACCTCACATTATGAGACTTGTAAAGTCCAGAACCATGTACAGTACACAGGAGGCGAAAAAGGATAAACATTTTAATTTTTTTTGGAAAATGTGAGTTTTGATGTGTAAACACTCGGAAAATATTTCGTATTTACTTTTTTTTTTTTAGTTTGATTCTAATTAATGCCAGAGGGGATTAAGACAAGACATACAGACAGACGGATAGACAGAAAAGTAGGGAGGGACGGAGAAAGAAAGAAATAGGAGCTATAAACTTTACCGATAGTTTTCCATTTTCTCTCTCGTGGGTCATACTTTTCCCCACTTTTACTGGCCTCTCTGCGGCTCATTCCACCAATAGCATACAGTACGTGGTTTACTGTGGTGGGTCGCCTGGGCACAACTCTATGACTATGTATCTGTGATTTCCTTTTCGGGAGGAGAAGGCATTCGGCAGCTTCCAGCAGGAGATCACTGTTGATCAAGATACAAAATCGGTTAAATTGTCAATTCCTCACCGTTTTTCCTTGTTACCAAATAGCGCTTGCTTAATGCGCATAGTTTTCGCCCATGAATAGCGCGCCAGAGGGGCACATCCGACCTCTTTCTCTCTTGAACGAGAGCGGCGACCCACTTTGTACTAGTGTTACACAGTCGTAATAGAAAAACATATTTTAAAAAGGATTATTTCGCATCCTTACGTTCCACTATTTACGGACCACTTAACTTCCTATAGCTACCACCAAGCACAAGTCGCCAAATTTCCGACTTTGGCTGCATCTTTAAAACAAAATCTTTTTCCTGCTCGCCATGTTGACCAAAACTGTCGTATAATAAAGTACTGAGTCAGATTTTGGAAGTGAAATGGTTTATTTATTTATTTGCAGAAATAATAAATAAATCCCAAACAATGAACCTATCATCGCGGGAGAATGTGCATGTTATTGCTCTGTCGTTCACATCCTAAAGAAACGGATAATGAGCTGAGGTGTGACTAACAATTGTGGCGTGTTTTAAATCGAACACCAGGTGAAAGCCAATTTTTCACAGCGCTACTGAACTCTAATTAATTCAACATTTTAAACGAATCGATAAAGAATATGAATTTTTATAGTGTGTAAATCCCCCAGAAATAGTGGGAGACCTTCCGTCGATGTTCGACACTTTACACAAGTGCCGCAAGTGTATATTTCCTTTATTCAAATACGATAAAATTTTCGTTAAGATATATGCAAGGACGCTTTTTACAAAAGTCTTCCCGATTTGTTTCTCTGGAGTGAAGACAATGAATTTAATGAAATTACTGAAATACACTCTTTATTAAGGGGTTGGTGAGTAGAATCTTATTTGCCTTTTGAGCATAAAATCCCTTTTTTAAAGAAAACTACGAAAAATTCTTACGCTGATTAGCTTCACCAATGTTGTAATTTCTCATCGATGAGCTAGCATTTCATTCACTTCCAAGAAAATTTCACCTAAAAACATCTGTGACTTCCGTCTTCGCAAATGGTTCTTTTGAAAGGGATTTTTCAAAAAGAGTAAACAGCTGATTTTGCAACAATTTTCCAATAAGCTATGAATCCTTCAGGTTCCGTTCTCGCGGTCAACACGAGAATGAGATCTATGGAGATTCTCTCATTAACACCTCCCGATCAGAGTTGGCTTGTTATGGTGTATCGCAGTTTTTCTAGGACTTAGAGGAACCAATTTCCCGGAAAACCAACGATTTACACCGAAAGAAATGCAACACTCTGATCACTAGTTTGGCCGCTAATGATCTCCTAGTTCTAGTGGGAGCAGTTTCTACGCTACTGGCCATTGCTGCTAACCGAAATTGTACATTATCAATTTCTCGTCAGTTTTTAACTGATGAGAAATTTACCAATATTTTTGTAGGATTTCACTGAAAATGAGCAAGACCTGATTTTCTTTTTTTTTTAAGTAAAAAAATTAATCTAAAAAAACACTTAAGAGGGAAGGAAGAAACTCTTAAATGAAATTGTTTAATTGGCAGCAAACTTCTCATCGCCGGAGCATTATTCTTTCTTGCATATAAAACGCGACAACATCCTCGAGAGGAAATTTCTTTCCAACACCTTCGATCTTGGTCGTCGGAAATGAGACTTGAAAAAGCCTTCTCAACAAAAGTTCTCTCGCAATCAGTTGCGACAAGCAACGAATGCTTTAGAGCTTGCTGCAAAGTACCTAGCCATCAGCACTGGGTGGTCATTAATATGAATGCCAGTATCGCTGGAAATTCGCTCGTAAACGTCCCCCGAACAGTATTCATTTGTCCAAGTGCACCGCATTACGTCTGGGACTTGGAGGAAAAAACTTCCCTTCAGCTTGCAATCGCCGTCGCCGCCGTCACTTGTCTATTTACCATTTTTTTGAACATCTTAGTGATCGTAGCAATCCTGAAAACTAACGATTTACGCCGAAAGAAATGTAACATTTTAATCACTAGTTTGGCCGCCACTTATCTCCTAGAGGGAGCAGTTACTACGCCACTGGCCATTACTACTGATGCGATAATCCTACAAGGAACTGTATTGGAGCGGAATATTACATGCTCTATAGTTGACTTAACTGTCTTAGTCATGTACAGTGGTTATGCTGCTTCGTACTATCACTTAATTTTATTAGGTTGGGAGAGGTATGTTGCGATTGTAAAATGTATGGAGTACAACTGTATAGTTACAAAACGACGCTTAAAGAGATTCGCGGTACTCGCTTGGATAGCAGCCTTCACAGCACCTACATTGTATATCGCATTACAAGCAGCTGGTGTTTCTGATCAGGTCTTTCACGTTCTGGACATCGTCTTCAGCATTGTATGGTTCATTGGCGAGATTCTGAAACTGTATTTTTACTTCAAGATTTATATTGAAATAAGAAAAGGGAACCGACGCCAAATCAGCCAAGTAGATGCTATGATCAAGGCCAGGCAAGAAAGCAGAATTGCCTTCACTGTGTTTCTCTTAACAGCTGACCTTCTAATTTTGAGTGTACCTCTGATCATCGCACACGTTTTTTCGCCAATTTCGCCTTTTATGCGGGCGAACTCCGTGTTCCGATGGGCAGAAATTGTCTTCCAACTGAACTCTATCGTAAATCCTACGCTTTATTTCTATAGACACAGAAGACACAGGGAGGCTGTAGACGACCTACTTAACTTCAGAAAACCTCACGAAATTCAGTCAAAGGTTCGCACAGGTCGTCACGCGAGGCGGCCCCATGAATTCTCTGAGTCAGTAAGTATGGGTGAGCTTTCTGACACCAAAAGAGCTAAACGCTTCGTGCGGTCACAATCTTGGGCAGCGGAGACACGTGGATACTGGATTCGTCCATCCATCGTGCGTAGAGGACAAGATATGGCAGTAATCGAAAGAAGAATGTCATATCCGCATTTAACAAGCTATAAAAACTTATATGACGTATTTCAACCTGACACTCGAACTGTCACGGTGCAGATTGAACGTGCTTCAATAGAAAAAAGAGAAAAACCGACCGAGAAGACAATACAATTAACAAATGATAACAAAGACTTAACAAAGGCATCTCATCTCAAGCTGACGAGATCGAAGTCTTTGGATGAGACCGCGTTTGTCATAGCGACCAACACTCGTCAAAAACCTGCGCCTTTGAGACGCAATTCAACGCAAACCGGTTTAGCGATTGAAATTGGCCCGTAATTTTCTATGGTGTACCTCCTCTAAAGGAAATTATGGTTACTGAATAAAATTTCGACGAATAATAAATGCAAAGAAAATGAGCCTCTGAAAAAGCGTTGTTCATAGATGTCCTACGATGCATACTTCGTATTTAATGACGCACATTTACGATGTATAAAGCTGTTTCGAGAAAGGTCGACGGAAAAAAGGACAAAAGTGCACTCGAAAATATGCAAAGGTAATCTGGGTAAACGGTAATCAGTAAATTTCAAAAATCGAATAAATGAATGTTTAAATTCTTTAAACTCGCGATGTCCCGTCGTTACAGGGACATTTTCTCAAATTTCCTTCAAATCTTGAGGTCAAGGAACCGTGACCTGAAAACTACTTACAATACCTTTCAGTGTTGTCGCGTGCACTTATAAACCTTGTTTCTCTGGATAGAAGCAGAAATGTAACGAATTTAAGAAAATGAAAGACACTTTTGAAATAAAAATAGTAACATTATTGTAAATGCATACACTGTTCTGTTACTACTTTATATTAAAAGTGTCGTTCATTTTCTTAAATATACCTTTCTTCCTGATAACTTTTCTCGAAACAGCTGTACATAGCAGGTTTTCATATAGAAGAAGTCCGCTTATTGGATATAAGATGATTACAGCCAACCCGACCCGCTATCCATCAACTCATATCCAACGCACACTCGTGGAATAATTGTTAATTATTATCGATGCGGCTCGAGCGTTTTCTCGCCCGCGGGAAAGTATGAGGCCTTGAGCAATGCGAGCCGTCGAGAGGACTGACAGTAAACCATAGTTAGTGCCAGACCCCCAGCAAACCAATACCTTCTCTTCTTAAATCTTCCCGCGGGCGGAGAAACGCGCGTAGTGTAGCGCTGTTAATGAGGGCCTAGTCCTAGGCTATGGTTCGAATTTCGTGAGGTACTTGTCCAACAGATGTTTACATCATACTTTTTATGAAGAATACTCTACGTAAAAAGATGGATTTTACCTGCATGCCCTATTGTTTCTAACAATTTCCTCTGTTGCAACTCTATCCATTAAGAATTCCGGTGACAGCGTAGGAAACCGCACATTGCTCAGGATTTCAGCGGCAAATTTCTAAAAATCAAAACGAAAAGACAAAGGAACAACCCCGATTACCGACTATTACAACTTATAGGTATTGATTCATGTTATGTACTTAATGCTCACATTTACTGTTACATTCATGTCTGTACTCTGTAACGAAGACCAATTATTTTTTATCTGATCTGGATTAACATGTGCTTCTTAGAAAGAGACAATACTTTTCGATTGTATCATAGGCCAAAACTTAAGTAATCACAACTGCCAGTCGAAAATATATCACATTTCGATCTAAAAAACAAGCAAACTGCCTGCAGAGGGAAAAAATGTAAATTGTCAAGTTGCGATTACTTCTTATTTTACTCTTCATATAACAAGGAATAAGCCACAAACTATTGAACATGGCCTATTTTGCTTACTTTTGTGTTTACAATTCAAACTGCGGCAACTTTTAAACGACACACGAATTTCTCAACAACATGCATGCAAATATATCAACATGCTCATTAGCCGAGAATATGCATACTGATGTTAGGGTGCTATTCAGAATTCAAATAATCTAGCTCTGACTACAGTTTACAAAAGTTACCAAGCAACTTTAACCTTAAAGCAAGTCATATAAATGTACACACCTGTCTCCCATCCAAATCAAATTTGATCCAAGCTAAAACAGCCTCAAAGACTCTCTCTTCAGACTGAGTGTTCAACGTATCATCACGCAAAAGTCGTGTAAGCTGCTTGGAGGATATTTCCATGAACTCTTCACTCTGAACAACATCAAGGAAGTAATATCGGGCAAACGATTCGGAGGACGTCATCAAATCTGTACAATTATGACGATCCGCAAAAGCGCTGATCCCTAAGAGCCAACAACGAAGAAAGAATTTGTGTCATTAGCTTTCTCTGATTCGGTTCGTTCCCTGAACCCTTTAAGAGTGATAAACATCTAATTTCTCCCATTAAAGGTAATAGTTACAAAATCAAGAAGCTCTTGATTGTTAAACAAATTCTCATTGCAAGAGCCACGTGAAATGTATGGAGAACATTATGGAGAACTTGCATACGATTGATGTTAAAGGATCCTAGTCAACCACAAGGCATTGCGCGCTTAGTCCGACATTTTCTTTGCCATCTAAATTCCGGAAATTTTCATTGTGGTCGATCATCCAATTGCATCCGAGCTAATAAATATACAGAGGTTTGATTATGAATTGGGTTCTTAAAAAACGAAACTCATGTTAAAAATTGAGTCAACATTCTTGGTGCTCATAAAACATAGAGAGGACGCCGAGTCCGTTTCTGTAAACTTCGCTGTATTTGTATGCGCGTTTCATGTCGCAATATACTACATCTTAGCTTTCATTTGATTTAAGCTTCATACGCCAAGCTACACATAACGTCAGAATCAAATCGTCACCGGTGGAGATTTGACTCTCAGTGGTAGCTAATTGAAGAAAAAGTTTGGCCCCTAAGAGTGACTGGCATCTAATTTCTCCTTACCATATCACCCCTGAATCAAACATAAAGTCATATTAAGGAGATGATCACCAACTCAAGCAGCTCTTGATTGTTAAACAAATTCTCCTTGTCAGCCTCTTTGGAAATGTATGGAGAACAGTATGGAGAATATGCATTCTGATGTGAGGGTGTACAAGGTTAAAGATCTCAACATTAAGCATGAAACCCACATGTTTGCAGAATGTTTCTATCATTCCAACAAAACGACAACTCAAACTCTCCCAGGCCAATTTTTTTAAGGCAAGCAAAATGTTTTCCATGTCACTAATGATACTCTTGTATAAAAACTCACCAAGGCAATTCTCTGTGCTCAGCTGTCTTTCCAGGAAATCACAACAAGCTTTTTGTACGGACTGCACTTGTAGAAGACAAGCCACTGGTAAAAGCTCCTGGACATTGTTCTCTGAGATATCGATTTCGCCACTATAGAAGAAGTCCACTATGGCCTCCATGGCACCTTCATCAAGTTCTTGTAAAGTGACTGTGCTTTGTCGACTCTCTGAAAGGTCTCCTGTGAATGCATGAACAATGGGAATTTCAAATGAATAAAGGGGTAAGTTACAAAAAAAACAATTAAACAAAAAATGTGGTGCTGCGACGGTGGGAGAGTATAACAAGGTAACTAGATAACGTAAATTGGCCACCGAATTGGTCATTCGCTCTCACGAAGGACTAACGCTAGAAACGTCTGCTTTGAAAATCTTTACGGTGGCCATTTTACGTTGATCAACTCAGTTGATAAACCTAAAATTATGTTGTTATTCTCTGAACTAAAGCAACCACAACAAACTACAGCAACCTTTGAAAAACAAACTAACCATGATTAACTATCGATATGACAAAGGGCTAACGCTCGAAATGTCAGCTTTTAAACTCTCCACGGTGGCCAATTTACGTTATCAACTCAGTTAATAATATTAAATTACCCTGTAGCACTGAACTACACCAAATTACATCAAACTGAAGCAAACAACTCCAAGCTAATAAATAATGTGGATAAGTGTCTCAAGAAACTGTGGTGCTGCGTCGGTGGAGGAGTATAACAAGATAATTTTGGTTTTATGAACTGAGTTGATCAGATAAATTGGCCACCGCAAAGAGTTTCAAAGCAGACGTTTCAAGCAATGACCCTTCGTCGGAGTGAATGAGGAAACCCTGTCACAGAAAACTGCACTTAGTGACAAGCACTAATTTAGTAGCAGTTCCACAATTCACATGTAGTAATAAACCCTCCACACCATAACATCAGTATGCATATTCTCCATACTGTCCTGTTTACATTTCCTAAAGTGTTGACAAGGAGAATTTGTTGAAAAATCAAAAGCTTCTCTGGTTATTGGTCATTTCCTTTATTCTCATGACCTTCATGTGTGACTTAAGGGTGATACTGTAAGGAGAAATTAGAAGCTGGTCACTCTTTGGGGTTAAAGGGTCAAATCAGAATTATCTGAAGTTGAAGTGCATTAGCTTGCGCAGCAGGCGTAACTTTGGCGAGCGAGGGCTCGGTATTTTCTTAACAAAGGTTATGGCCTACATCTTTGAATTTAATGGAAGCAGAAGATTGGGAAGAGAAAGAAATTAATACCAAGGGGGGTGGTCGATGGTCAAAAATGAGGAGAGGGGTGGGGGTGGGTAAGTGAATGTTACTGCCCCTACCGTCCACTCTAACTCCAAATTATACATGGGCTTTCGGATAAATGATTGCGAGCTTATAACGTTAGCTCGCTCTAACAAGATGCCTGCACTATAGGCTAGAAGTTTCCCCCCTGTAACAAGCACATACATGCAGGAGAGAGATTTCTGATTTTTACATGAAGTCAACAAAATTACAGTTTTGAAGATTCTAATGTACAGGTATTGCACATGTAATCTTTGAAATTTTTTCGGATAAATTCACAAAGATGAAAAAAATGCCAAAAAACCTACAGGAATTATTGACTTATTTTCATCAACTGAAGAAGAAATTCCATTTTTTCTTTCTCCTGTAAAGCTACAAGTACATGAAGATATTCCAACTGCTTTTAACTAGCTCTGTTGACCTTGGCCACAAATTCATCCCTCACACAACAAGTAATCTAATAAAAACTTTTTCTGCACATCAAACAAGGTCACTAATATTTTTGGCCAGAATCTAAATTCAGAACAAGGGAAGTTATGGCTGCATAACCAGCACCTTCAAATTTAAGTTTTGTAACGACGTACATTAAAAAAATTATGCAATTCTGATTGACTGGAAAGGATTACATTCTTATGTAACACAAGTGCAAAGCTGTAACATAAGAGTAAATTACAAATAGCACACCCACACTTTCAAAAATTTCATCTGTCTTAATATTCTGTGTTGTTTTCTTGTGTACATTATAAACATGTAATAATATGATTTCTCTTGCAATTTGGTGTAAATAAGCAATTGTAATTTTCAAAGACTACAAATTGCACTTACCCAAGGGGTTGTGCAATTTTGTTGTCTCTGAAAAATTTACTTGTTTATTTGCACTAATTGAAATCAAAATCATGTTATAACCTACATATATACAAATAGGAGTTTGCCAAAGATAAAACAAGACCACTTTACAAGGGGGCTCTAAAGGACTGCCAGAATCTTGAGGGCAGCAAGAGGGCAAGCATTCCAAGAAAATTATGAGAAATACCTTGTATATGCAATTATTAAACAACTGAACAGTGAATTACCCAAGTTACCTGATGACAGTTGGAACACAGCTGAACAATATATTTTGTTCCCTTAAACCCCTTTCATTTATTCAATCTATTTCTTAAGGCAAAATAAAGCAATAATTTGGAGATTAAGTTCTCAGTTAATAAGGCAAGCAAAGCTATTTCAATTTCCTGAGAGAACACAGTGGAAGGTTTATTAGCAACTCTGGCACCTTGCCCAGCAAAGAAGATGTGTGAAGTATGTAGTGACTTAGAGGAAGCAGATGACCTTAAATTGAAACCTTCAATAGCAAAATTTGCTGTATTAAGCATGACTCACCAGTAAACATAGCTTTGAAATATGGACTACTTGCAGCCAGGATAACTCTGTGAGCTGATATACTGGTACTGCCCACCTTCAGTACTACATCACACAAGTCCTCGTCTCCACGCAATGACTTCAGGGCAGTGACCAGATCCTTGCTGTGCGCAACATCAGCAAAAAGATACTGTCGTCTAGCAATGCTGCTGTCACTTTCACTTTGGTAAGGGCTATGTGCAAAGGATACAGGAGAGTTTCTGTGGGGTGAAGCCATTGGGGAGCCTCTGTGAAGAGGACGGGAATCTACAGAGTAGAGGGAAAAGAAGGAAAGATCAGGCACAATCTATCTTGAGAAAAGGTGTAATCTACAGTACAGTATGTAGGCAATGAAAAATAGAGTTTTTTTGATAGTGTATGTGTTTAGGAAATTAATTCAGTCTTACCATATATGCGTATGTTCTGAAATAGATCACAGCCCTGATGACATCAAAATATAGTACAAACAAAATAGTGGCACATGCCAGGCACAGCTGGGTGTCACTGATACTCTTAGCACATTTTCACATCCTTTGTGATCTGTTACTGCACAAACCCACTGTAACATAGATTCTATTTGCCTCATCATAAAGAAGCAAAAGTTGCTAAATATGTCTGTCCTTCAATAAATCATTAAAACCAATCAAAATAAGTAGTAGAAATATCATGATATAATTAAGAAAATAATATGATCACTCTGTATAATTTTGGTTTTTCGATAAAGCATGTACATGATTTCAAGTGATTTCATCATAACATTATTTAATTTTTTTTCTGATGTTGTTGCTGTTGTTGCATGCCTTGTTGTTGTTTTTTACTCAATCCACATCATTAGCTTCATCTTTTTACAGTGTGACCATTTAAACTGCATTTTAGTTTTTGGACGAGGGTTCCCCAAATAGACAAATATAAATAAAATAATTATAATAGGGATTGTTATTTTGCAAGTTACAGTGAAATTTTCATCAAAAAAGCTCCAAAAAGGTGACAAGAAATGAAGTCTTTAGAAGGAGAAATGCAATGAAATAGAGTTGGAAATTGTGACTCATATATAATAATATAAATTTAGTATTTAGAGAAAGAACAAAATATTTCCAGGTTTATACACCCTAACTACCCTGAATTTGGACCTGTAATGCTATATCCCCTGCTTCTTAAACAAAACGAAAAACAGAAAAATTTGAGCCCACTTTAATTCTTTGTGGGAGAAGAAGAGAAAAACATGCACAACTAAGACTGAGGATCCCCATTAAACCCTTTACACCCTAACATCAGTATTTGTATTCTCCATACCCCTCTCTGTACATTTACTAAGGTGCTGATAAGGAGAATTATTTGTCTTACAGTCAAAGAGTTTCTTTAGTTGGTGATCATTTCCTTTATTCTCATGACATTAATGTGTGATTCAGTGGTGATATTGTAAGGAAAAATTAGATGCTAGTCACTCTTAGAGGCTTAAGGGTTAAAGAAAATGATCTTAACTATGTCTTTGTTATTATTTACACTTGCTAGAAATTTAAGAGTTGTGTTCAGAGCATCTGAGAAACAAAGAAATAATACTCTAAACTAATAAAGCCTACAGTTTGAAGAGAAATATCAAATAGGTATTGAAGTCTTGCTCACTGTAATGTTTAGTCACGAATACTTCTTCAAAAACATACTTAACACAGATGTAATTTCTGACAAAATTATCACTTCTCTATTTTGTTGAGAGTACTAAGATTAAGAAATAGTTTAATCCAACAGAAAAACATGATATATTTTCTTGTGGATAGTTAAAACCTTAAAGTAGTTCATTAGCATTGACAGAATCTTACCCTCAATCAATACAAGCTGAACTTACAGCTGTGATCTTATTTGAAATGTTTACTTAACATTTGTTTGTTTAAAGATCAACATACAGGTTGATGGATTTCTGTAAATGTCAAAAATACAAACCTTTGGATCTAAACATTGCCTGTTGCTATCAAGGGGATTGTGGACTCTTTAGGAACTGACCTCTTATGAACACCAAAAATCGTAAATATTTCAGCAAATACAGATAATTTGCAAATACAATCAGCTTATTCAAATTTACAGGTTATAAAATATTGAAATGCAATTGGCACGTGGAAATATGCCAAGATCTACACATCTCTTGAACAGAAAAATTTGTTGTCAAGTGTTCTTTATCATGAATGGTGGGCAAGTTTATACTTGCAAATTGTATAAAGTTAAAAGATGACTAGCCTGTCTTTAAGTGTAGAGAGTAGCAGATCTCAATTATCATATGTAGAACTTTAAGAATCAATAAATGGTGAACTACAAAAAAAATTTTATTGTTCGCTGACCAGGGCAGGTTCGTGATTTTGATTTCACTAAATTCGTGATCACGGCCAATTGCAGCGGAAATGCTTGTTGGTGCGGAATGCAAGTTTAAATTTATCCCAGATTAAAAAAAACACAAATATTTTCGTACTTAAAAAAAAATAATAATTTCGTATTCAGATAAAAAAGGGTATGTTAATGGAATACAATAAACATAGAGTAAGGATTTAGCTAAATTAATGGCCTATCGAAATTATTCTCAAAAATCTACTTTAAACGTGATCAGACCACCAACTGTGTTAATTCACACAGTAATCATATCGAAATACGACAAACGCTCACACAGAACTGATGATAAATTAAGCAAGCGATTGTGCAACAATTTCAGACACAAACACTCTTTGTTGTGGGTAGGCTGTTAGATATAGAGTTCAAATATAACGTTGATCCATCACTTTGAGCGACAAACCCGGTTCAGTTTTAAGACCACAAGCTTGCTTAGACTATCTACTTCAAAAAATATTTTAGATTGACAAGCTTATTTTAAGGCGAAAAATACGACAGCCATCTTAAACACATAATTAAAGAAATTAATTGCATCTGTACGTTTCGAAAACGAAATGCCCATAGTAACACACTAGCGGAACATTACGCTGAAGTTAGCTTTCAATATTTTAAAGCTTTCCCAATTTCTATTCCTGCTACGGTGCCAATTCATAAACCCAGCTGTGGCGATCACGTAAACAAGCCAAAACTCACACACGCATCATTACCGGTGCTAATAGATCTACACTCACTTACTTACCAATAGACGCCGTCTTGTGGTGTTTATGGGGAGGCAATGTATAAAAAAATTATTTGATTCAACACCGCTTGGTCAGCAACTTCTTTCAGCCGCTGAAGTTGAGAGGGAAGCTATACGTCATCGATCATCTGCCAAATTTGGAAGGGACCGCATCCTCAGAGATTAGGCATTTCCGGTCAGTCACGCAAACAAAAGCTTATAGGATAAAGTGGCTTCCGTTTTCAACAGTGGATTGGAGTGAAGGAAAAATAAAATTTTTCATGACGCTCTTTCTTAGGCTCTGTCCTTTTCTTTCCCTTTCCCTTTCAATCCTTTCAAAGATTTTCTTTTATTTTTCAGTTTAGAAACGTGAAAAATTGACATGTCACACTACTAGCTCGAGGAATGAATGGATAAATTTCCCCAATTTGTTAGCTTTTCTTTTCTCATAACCCATTTTAATCACAATTGTTCTTAGGGAGCCTGTTGCTTCTTATCAGATAATAGTTTTGTTATAATTACTGAGTCAATGAAGATATTAGTTCAAAAATGTCCAATAAAGTGGCCTCAATGTATCAGCAAAGTTGAGGAACCCATTTACACTTCTGCATAAAGAGAGGTACTGTGTGATTCAAATATACTCAAGAATACAAAACTGTGACCCTGCTGTGTTTCAACCCAGAATCCTGCCTGCCAACTTTTGGGCGCAGAGGAGTGAAAAGGGATACACTGAGGCTTACCAAGTGACCCTAAAGTGCATCAAGTACAACAGCATTAGCATAAGTTTATTTTACCCTATTGGTATTAGCTTTTTCAAATATTACAATTCACCAATAAATTTACTACTGACAGTTTCCATTTTTTAGCAACTTATAAATATAATTTAATTTGTACAATTCTGTTACGAGTATGGTACTGTCATCACAAGTCCCGGCCTTTTGTTAAATGAAGGCTTCACACTACTACACCAGCCGTCCAAGGTAAATGGACTTGGGAAAAATTGTCTGGAGCTGTTGCCATTGAACAATAAAATAATCTGCAAAGCAGTACATGATTTTCCCAGATAGTGATAATGTCTTTACTCTGCAAATGCTCTCAACAAACACCATCGTAATATCCCTTACACCAAAAATCTGGAAAAAAACAAACAAAAACACAAAACCAAGATGATTTTACTATCAGTCCAAAACAATGTTTAGTTGTATGCTGACTACTAAATGTTAAAAAAAAAATTTTCATTCACTGCTTCCTACTCAACATTTCACTACATTCAAGAATTTCCAAGAGAAAGTATAAATTACTTGTTATCACAAAAATTACATCCTCTTATTGACAAATAACATAAGTAGAGGTTAAATAAAATTTTCTTACTTTTAACACAAATGCTGCTACATTAATTGGAATGCATGTTCCTGGACCATTACAAAGAATCTACAAAGAAAAAAAATCTGAGACAGAGGCACTCAGTGGTTCCTCTATGCACATTACAATAAGAAGAATATTCAAACATACTGGATAGCTTGATTGTTAACCTTTTACACCCAAGCATCAGTATGCATATTCTCCACACTTTTCTCTATACATTTCCTAAGGTGTTGACAAGGAGAATCTGTTTCACAATCAAGAGCTTCTTTAGTTGGTGATCATTTCCTTTATTCTTGTGACCTTAATGTGATTCAAAGGGTGATATTTTAAGGAGAATTTAGATGTTAATCACACCTGCTGGTTAGTGTCAAAGGGTTCAATCAAGAGCAGGGAAAGCCTGGACTGCTGCCAAAACAGACCACATTGAAATCAGGAGCATTTACAGCCAGGAATGAAGGAAGTGACAAATGTGACAAAGCCTCTTTGCTTGAACAGGAAATCTTATTCAATGGCAGGAAATATTTATATGTACTTACCAAATCTGGTTTCTCTTGCAATACAACAGGAAATGAAAAAGTCAAGGCATTCAAAGTTGTAAAGATTGAAGAAAGCCATGATTGACGTACTTCTCTACTTCGTGGAATTTTAACTATTTTAAACTGTGAAAAGAAGTAAATGAAAGAGTCTTAGGAAAGAAAAATGTGCGTCAATTTTCATTCAATAAAAAAAAATATGAAAACTTAACTTTAAGAAGAGAGAGAGAGAGAATTATGGAGAGGTGTTAACATGTACCCCTGATTTATCCTCATCTTCCTTCTTCTTAGATTTTTCAAAACTATTAATCTTGTCTTCACTCATTTTATCAGTCTCAGCAACAATATAGATCCTTGGTTGATAACAAGAAGACAGTGAGCCCATAAGTCTGAGCATCTCTGAAGTATGACCACCTACAAAAATGAAAACATGATCAATTTGGAAGACAGAGGGAGAGTGAAGGCTTAATCATCTAGATAAAAGGGTCCTATCAACTGTGTTGATAAAGTTCATGTATTTAAACTGGCCTCCATAAAGAGTTTACAAAGCTGATTTTGTGAGCGTTAGCCCTTCATTATCGCACTCGAAACATCAGCTTTAGAAAATCTTTACAGTGACTAATTTACATTATCAACTTGGTAGATAAAGCCAAATTATCCTGTAATATCCCTTACCAATACAGGCCACCACAGTTTTTTTAAAACTTACCCCTTAAATTCTTACTTTTAGTACTTATCATGAATGTATTTGAATCATTTATAATACAATAGTAGAGCATCTGAGCCATCTTTTTTTTTTGGCCTTTTATAAGAATCTGATGCTATATCAAAACAATGGATGTAATGATGATATAAATTTGTCTCACAACCAAGTTACTAGATGTAGATTGCATCTTCAGCTACATCTAGTGACTTTGTCGTGAGACAACAGAACAAATTTATATCATCATCCAGCTACCACGATGAACAACAACCTATTTCATAACAATGGAGGTATTGTTAATGTTGATAAAAATATATCTTTGAAAGGGAGGCGATAAAGAAAAAGAGGACATTTTCCATCAGGTAATTTTTTAGTTCTCATCCTCAAATTTTGAGGAGAATGGGGTAGATTTCCGTACAACCTCTAAACAAAGCTGTAGTCACAAAGGCAACCTATTGCCATTGCTCTTTTTATCCAAGAAATATTAATGCATACTAAATATGGGACTGTGCGGAAATCTTGCCACCATTGTATCAAATGATCAATCCAAGGAGAAATTACGCTTAAGCTGGCTGTGATCGAAATACACATACATGCAGACACATTCATCTCTAGAATCCATGTTCATTTTAAATATAAATAAAAATTAAAACAAAAATTCTGCTAATTAGCTACTCATTCATATTTGCGAAGGAAAAGCACTTGTGGTACTTCTGGATAAGTGTACCTGAGCCGGCAACCACCATTACTTTAGCTGACTTTCTCCTGTCCAAAGAACCTTGATTTCTTTTTTTCTTCAGCACATATACAGTGCGAAGTATCAGTAAGAGAACTAAGAAAAGAACTACAACAAAAAGTACGTAGAACATTTTTGCAGGAGTGAAGAGGTAGAGCGAGATGGGTATTGCCGCTGCATGTATGCAGGCTCAAGAATTCTGGCGGGACACCGTGTCGTGTATGACCTTTTGTTTTTCAAAGTGAGCACTCCAAATATTCATGAGTGGATTCGTTTAGGATGAATGGATTTGGTAGGTGTTCCTTTGTTGAAGCACTTTTCTTAAGCTAGTACGCTTTGTTGTCCTTCAAATCTTGCGTCGCGCCTGAGGGATGTAAAGGAATTTCATCCTGATTGATCGCACGAGTGCGCAAGCTCTAGAGGGCGGTCTCCCACTTCGAGTGTTTATTCGCTCGTATTTGTTGATATATTGGACATTGAGACGTTGAATAACTTTAGTATCGGAGCACTCGTCAACGGGCTCGAGTAAACCTTGCACCCTCCTCCATTCTTCGCCATGGGGTCAGTTGAATGATCGTCTTTTTGTGGTCGGCTTTCAGGGTAAAATTTCCGCACAGCACCATACTACATTATGCATTCAGTTCTTGGATTGAGAAAACAATGACAAAAAAATACATTGCCATTGGGAAAACTGATTTTTTTACAATTGTATGGGGCTGTGAGGAAATTTTACCGCCTTCAGTAGGGTAAAGAAGGTTGGATGGTGCGATATTAGGAGAACGGTTAAACAATCTTTCTTGGGATTGAATTGTCAATTTAACCTTCTAATGGAAAACAAAACTGTAATCACATTGAGTGTTGTCAATGAGGGACTGGCAGACTGTATTGATTGCTCTTAATCCCTTTTCTTTCAGATGTTGGTGAACATAAGAGGGAGCTGAAGGACTTCAGTCTTTGTTTCTATACATCAGCAGCTAGTTTTGTACTCTGCTTGTTTTTATTTTATTTTGTGAGCCCAAGATTCTCAGCACGGATCTCCTCAGGATACTGCGAGCTCAGTGTTGCCAAAAAAACTGACTGGGACACAAGGTGATGATGATTATTGACACAATCAGACCCTCTGTCATTTCTGTAATCCTCTTTCCTTCCCTTGAAGTACCTGACCCTTATCCTTTAACTCCAAAAAGTGATTAAAATATAACTTCTCGGTATTATATCCACACATTATCCAGCAAACAGATAATGAGAATACTCAAGCTTATCAGCTAAAAAGTGTCACTTGATCTAATGCCAACTTCTCATAACTATTTTACAAGGGAATTTGTAGTAGCTAGAGGGGAGAATTTACAATAAGATCTTGAAAGTAATGGGATTAATTCTTTATGATCAGATTCTTTTCTACCCCTATCAACCTATCAACTTGTTTTGTTTTTTATGGCTCCTCCACATCCACACTAACTTGCATTTCAATCGGACAAGTCATTCAAAACTGTGGAATACGTATTCAACAGATTATAAATTGTCTGTGACAAAAACTACTTTTCCCTAGCTCTCTCCACTTTTTACCAGCTTCAATCCCTTCCCACTTTTTATCTTGGTTCAGCTTTTCCTTCCCTTGTTTTCATTCATTTTGCTTCTCTTCCACCTCCATCCAAAATAATAATGCAAGTGAGCTTTCTAGACTAGTCAATCTCCACAGCATTCTTAACTTTAAAAGGCTTCATTTACAGGCAACTGTCTTATTATCATTCAAGAAAATGTCTACACAGTAGGTCAAGGTGGAAATGACACATTAAGGACTCCTGCTACTCCCTTTGAGTGGTTTGAATTTGTACTTAATTTATTCAATAAACTCTTTCACTCCCATGAGTGACCAAAACAGAATTTCTCATTACAATGTCACTACAAACTCAAGCAGACACATGATGAGAATAAAGAAAAATATCAATTTGGGGATTATAAGTTGATCTAATTCCAAGTTCTTCAAACTAACATGTAGGCATTGTATGGAAAAAAGTAAGGGGAACTACTATTGAGATCTTGGGAGTGAAAGGGTTAAGCTTCCTGGGTGCTTATTAAATGTTTGGACCTTAAGAGTGGGCACTTATTTAAGGCTAAGTGCTTATTATATTTTCACCATTTCAGCATTTACGGGTAGTTAATTTATTTTGCAATGAAAAAGTAAACAATTAAATGTGAAGAATTGTACCATAGACAGTGAATGTAGAGATTGTAAGCCTGTAAGGAAATAATAATCAGTACTTCCCTTGTGCATTTCACATGTTACTTATGTATGTTTTCTGAGAGAGGCACAGTCAGAACAAAATCAATTTGTAAACAACATTGTAAAATGAATCTCTACATAGTAAGTGAGAATTTTTCAACTGTTTATAACAAGAAGCTTTTCCTCTATTGCAGGATCGGTTCAAATTTGCATGCAGTGGTTGTCAGCACAATCAGTTTGTATTGCTTCATATTTGATGTGGAAACAGCTTCCAATCCAATCAAGTATGTTCCATTTGTTTGTAAGCAGATTTTGTCAAGTTTTTATTGATGATGAACTTTATTTAACAAGGGTTCATAGCACAGTGTAAACTGATGAAATAGTGAACTTTATTTAACATGGGTGCATATCATAGTGTGAACTGATAGAAATAATGGCCATCAGCAAAAATGTGTTTGAAAAACATCTGTAAAATAGTTACCATTGATTAAAATTATATGAAGGAAAACCAAGGTTTTCTGGACTTGTGAATGGTCCAGATTATGGAGATTCTAAACAATCCAAAGTATGGATATCAATGAGTCCCCCCACCCCCAATAGAACTGAATTCAGTATACAATATTACAAAATAATTTCATTCTTAAAAAAGTGCATTCTCAAATCATTGTGCATCATTGATAAAAATTTGCCAAAGTATTTCAAAGAGTGTTTTACAACAATGTTTCACAACCTAAAATGCTGATGTGAATCAGTTTGTTCAAGCTGCTACAGCATATTGCACATCCCAAGTTCTATCATTCTTTGAAGTTGTATTTATGGAAAAAGTTGTTATATATCTTGAATGTGACTGATAATATGACTGATATCTGCGGAGACAAAAGGGAGCAGAGAGGGAAGTGTGAATGATCAAAAAATTTGGATTTGAAATTGAGGTCTGAACAGTCACGGTTCAACTGTATTAATTTAGTTTTGTAAACCATCATTTTTAATATGTTTACTTCAGTTGTCTTCCTTTCTTTATAGAAATGATGGGGTGTTAGTAAGAGTTGGAGTAGCTATTACATTGGGGTACATTTTAGCAGGTATATGTAAACAATAGCCTCTATTTGGTGCAAAAATATGCACAGATATTTTTCCATGGACATCATCTGTTCCAAAACACGAACAGTTTTCTGATAGTGAAGCTGGCGGGAAACTGTGAGCTTCTGTCACATGCATTTAGGCCAATTGTGTGCAAGCAAAAATATTTGATGGATCATAAGCCTTTGAGTACATATATGCTTTAGATATCATTTTATAAAATGCAATGGTACAAGTGGAATAGCTGGTAAAATTAAAAAAATAAACAAACTAACTAACAAAATCAGGGTCATTGAAAAAGCTCTCTGACAGATTTGTAAGTAAATATGTCAAAACTTTATGGCAGCCTGTACATTATATCCCATTTTTTTAGTGCAGACAAAATTATCACTCTGATAGCCTATTCCTGCAGGCTGGCTGATCTTTGATGTTTCCAGCTTCTCAGGGTTTCCCACTCACTGATGATTCATCTGACATGAAATGTTTATCATTAATTTTTTCAATATTAGTTACTAATTTGTCAGACAGTATAAAATTCAATAATTATTCAACTTTTGCTTGAGACACAATGAAAGCTTTGATAACACGGAGTTCCACAGGGGGTGCTGGCGTTCACAATTATTTTTACCAAGGAATCACCATAGGACTCCCAAGTTTCTAAAAATTAGGGTATTATGTCAGAATTTCAAAACTTTAACCTCAGATGTAGTTATTACATATCATATTGACCTGTGCAAACTAGCATCTGCTATCTGCAGGTCAAAGGAGTATTTTGTGTATATGAGAAGATAGATAAAGTGCAAATTGAAGTGAAGTGATCCCTAGTATGCCATAAATAAACAATCAGTCTATCAGAAATATTCATGTACTTTACAGATGATAAACATTTTTTCAAACTAAGTATCATAATTGTCACCAAAATTCAAATTTACTGTCTAAAAATTATTCAATTTTCTCGTTGATTATTTCAGATTTCCTTATCATAGTCTGGTCCTACAAGTACATTGGAGATTTGTTTACTTTGGTTCACCACCTCATGGCAATATCAGCATATTATTTTGTTGTGGTAAGACTGTTTTACACTGTTTATGTGAACAGATACAGTACCGCTCATTAACAAAGGAAACAACAACCAAGCTGTGGTCACTAGTGACTATGATATTTAGTCCCCTACAATAGAAAGATGTATGGAAAATACTCCAACACTCTACCAGCAATGATAGTAACATTACAATTATAGTTATAATAAATTATTAACAGTAACTTTTTTAAGTCTGTAGCAGCTAAATAATAAAGGCTGTTTTCATAGTTATAAGTCTCATACTGATAAGTGAATAATTCTGATACTCAAGTTAGGTTGAGGAATCAATTTTCCTTTGTAGGTCAGTGGGGTTTTGCCTTACTTTGCTAATGTTCGTCAACTTGCAGAGATCTCCACCCCATTTGTGAATCAGAGGTTAGTTTGTTTGAGAATTACTTAGCAATGACATTTATAGTTCTCACCAGATCTGTGTTCTGCATATTTTCATGTCTTACTCCCCTAAACACAGAGGTACCTGTACATGTCACTCTCATGCTATCATGTGACTTAGTTTTCTTTTCAGTCTACCCAGACACTGTAAAATTTTAGTGGTAATGAGATAAGTAAATATAATGGAAAATGGAAATTGGAAAATGATTGTGGCTTGATACTTTAAAGAATTTATCAGAACATCTAATTATTACAAGGTTTGAGTGAGGAAATTATGGATATGGCAGAGTGGCAAAGAATGTCTTCGACACCGTGAAAACAACATTCAGGTGTGAGATAACAAAGAGGGTCATGTTTACAGTAAATACAATAATATGCATGAGGCTTTTGTTCAAAACAGCAGAACTACATATGTAATTTGAGCAAAGTTTCGCTTGAAATTATCAAAATTGTGAAAAATTAATGGCAGGAAAACTCCTTGATCCTTGAACTTTTTGAGAATCAAAGATCAAGGATTGAGTTTCAAGGGACCTACCTTTGAGTTGTGTTGTAGGTGCACACTCATGTCTCTTTTAACACTTTGTTATATTTTCTTTGATTTTTACATCTCTTGGCTTCCCAAAGGTGGTTTTTTGATGCTGTTGGTCATCAGAGGTCATCTAGCAGCTTCATCATCAATGGATATGTTATGGGTGCTTCTTTCTTCTTCTGCCGTATACTAATGATGCCCATTTACTATTACAAGTGTTATTTGGTCTGGGGAAGTGAAGAACAACTGCAGCTGGGTGCACTTATTAATTTTTTCTGGATTTCTACCTGCATTGTGCTGGACATAATAAACTTATATTGGTTTACCAAGATAGTTAAGGGTGCAATGAAGCTGACTCAAAAGCTTAAAGATCGTAAAGACTGACAATGAATTATGTAAATGTTACAATATTGGATACTTGTTATATCATGGCCCTAGTTGTGTGAAGGGCAGATGAGGCTATCCACAGGATAAATTACTGCTGATGGATAGCATAGTACATTTATTAACACTTATTTGCTGGATAGCGATTTATTCAGTGGTTAACACTATCTGCCTTTTGAACAACTGGGCCTTGATCTTTATGCAATTTTTTATGAATTCCATGTTCAATTTCCACTGCCTTACACCCACACGTTCATTGATCCCCGTTTTTTGTTTTCGTTTCTTTGTTTGTTTGTTTTGTTTGTTTGGATTTTTGAAAGCCAACTGTTTTTTCCTTTTTTTATTTCCACTTATTGTGGAAGAATATAACGTTAGCTATTGTTAGTTATTGTCAATCTGTCTAGATTTAGGATGAGTATTTTATTTGTGTATGGGTAAGCAAAGATCTGTGTGGATTGACCTACGTGAAGGCTAAAAAATATATTACAAAGATAGAAGAAAACCCTAATTTTTATGAATTACTTACTTTATGACATAGCATTTTTTATGTACAATTTCTCTAAAATAATTGCAAATTATGTTTATCAATCTAGATTTGGGATGAGTTGTTTATTTGTGAATGGGTAAGCTAAGATTTGTGTAGATTAACCTACTTGACGGCAAAAAAATATATTACAAAGATAAAAAAAGCAACATTACCCTAATTTTTATGCATTTCTAACTTCATGATATAGCATTTTTTATGTACAATTTCTCTAAAATTTGTAGCAAATTATGTCTATTATTTATCATTAGAAATAAGAATTTTGAGCTTTTGACAAATATATTTATAGTGTTTATTTAGATTAGCAATAAAAATAAATAAAATGAAAGATTTATTCATTATCCTGGAACTGTTTACTGTCTGATAGTATGATCCCTATGCACCAATTTCTACTCACACGGGAAACATGTCTAACACATGTGTGCCTTGGGATGAAACCCTTTTGTGATCAGGGTCTTTCAAGGTATTACTTGATCAGCTCACAGGTGCAAGGCTGTCATTTTTTGGGGCCGGTAGGCAGTGGAGATCCTTCGGCTGTCGGACCATTTTGCACCTGCTAAAAATTTGAAATGATTCTTACAACAATTTCTGGCGGAAAAAAGTTAACCAAATACGTTCCAGAGTGCTGGAAACATCTATTCTGTTTACTGATAAAGCACTGTCCAGTCCTATCCTTTACAGCCACTATTTATTTTCCTTATTAGTGATACACTGACTTCAAACTCTGCTGATAAAAAATGTGCCTTTCAGAATGGGATGAAGGAATCTGAATTAAACTACGGGTATTTACATAACAAATTAAAAGCTAACAGTGTCTACTTCCCAGCTTGCAGGGGATGTTACAAGGAAATCCTGAGTTCGGCAAGAGAATATATTCTCTTGATTAAATACTTGGTGGATTACTAAAAAAGATTAAAATATTTTAAAAATAAATTAAAAATGGTCAAGAAATAGAGATTAAAAATTAACAATCAATAATATTAAAATCAATTAAAATCAATTAAAAACAATGAAAATGAATCAAATATTAAAAATGATGTTAATAATAAAAATAATGATAAAAAGATAAACACGTTAAAAAATAGAACTATTAAAAATAATGAATAGTAAATTCACCTTTTTACAACTTCATTTTTCTTTATTTTAAGTCACATTTCTAGCATTTAAAACATTTACGTCGATCAGTCTTTAGTAGCTAACGTAACAGCTACAGCGTCTGACTATTTTTTTACCTTCCGTGCAGCGATTTTTACTGTATGGCATAATCGTTGCCATTAGAAAAGTTTCTAATTTTATCTTTTCCCTTGATGCCATTTCAAATCCATTACACCTCCAAGCGTCCACCCTTCTAAGAGACATTGTGTTGCAGTTTAATTACATCCACTAATTGTAGTACTGGTGGGCACATCACCTGCGCTTTAATGTACTTGTGAAGGTCTTTTCCACTTCTCTAGCAATTGATGTCAATAATCACCTCTCAGTCGATTTTCGCACTTTACCTTTCTCTAAATTGACACACGATAACTCTATTTCGGAGATGAGAAATTTGTTTTTTCTTCCGAATATACTGACATGATCAACCATCTTTTGGAGTTTTGAACACTTTTATTAACAGAGTAGTTAAAAGAAGTAATTTCAACGGTATTTCTACGAACGTAATGAGGTTAATTGCACGAGTTGTGCTTTAGTGACCACGGCAAATGGAAGTGATTGACCTAAGTTATTGTACCTGGATAGCACATGACCTTCCAAAGAAATAGCAGCTGGTGATAAGAATTTTATGGTTTAGAAATATGAGGATACAATTGGTACTCTGTCCGTTTCATAAAAGGCCCTTAATTTGTGAAGTATAAAGCGGAAACATTTCTGACAAGATAAGTTTGATTTTCTCTTTCGTAGAAAAGGAAAATTTCAATGGGACTTTCAACTTGGCCGGTTATTGAATGGGTTAATTGTTAGTAACCGGATTCTTTTCTTTGCGCAAAGATTTCTGGAATCGTCACTGGGCAAACACTCGCAAGTTGCAAGAAGGAAATGGTTGGCCAAAGGTTGTTTCGACGTCCAAAAACGATTTTGCAGATAGATCAACGCTTTTTCGTTTTATCATAAGTGAATAAAGATACTATTGATATGAGGGAAGTGTAGGTTTTTGTTAGGATTGTCAATTCTATAAATTGAATGTCAAATGTCGATGTTGTTATGCGTTTCCATCCAATTAATTGAGTGCCTTGCTTTAACTTCACGTCAAATTAATAATGTTAAGCTCTACGGATATGACCTTTAAAGGCATAAGTGAACCTAAAAATTCTCAATTTACTTACTGTGTTGATTTTTGTATCAGCTTTACTCACTCGTTAAACAAAACTAACAAAAAATTTAAACGGATGTATGTTCGAAATTCGGAGAGAGCTTCATTCGAACTCAACATGGGAATCTGAGTTAATTATTTGCCTTCCTTCTGTCAGGAAATGAATCAAACTTGCCTCGGCGACATATTCAAGTGAATTTCGAAAGCCTTTTCTTGAACTGACTTATATTTTAGATTAAACTGTATTTAAAAACATATTAACCCTGAAAATTGACATCAACTGGATGATAAGATTCTTTAATCCGAAGAGTTTAAGTTCGCTGAGCCGAAAAATTTATTAATTCTAGTGGCAGTTTGCTGCACTAATAATTTGCCGCAATAAATTTAGCCTGTGTCGGGACGGTGAATCAGTTATGCTTCAAATTTAAAAAGAAATGTGAATCATTGTCCAGTCTTTACATAAACCGTTATTAAGACGAATTAACACTATAAAAGTAATTTTCACCGAGCGGTTTGATTCGTCAATTCAGTTTGAAAAGCTTTGCCGGGTTTTTAAGCGATGTCAATTTGATAATCGTACATCTCTTCGCTATTCATTTGCCGCCATAAATTTTTAGCCTCAACCATAAGTTGTGTATAAAGGTGAGAGTTCTAATCATTACTATCGATATTGAATGTAGGTGATAAGCTGCGGTAGAGAATTTTGAAAAGCTGACATTTCGAGGCCAAGCTAAAGTCGGAGGATGTTAGCTTTGAGGCGACAGCTTTTCACTTATGCCGGAGCATACATGAGCACGTGAAAATTTTTCTTGTATTTCTCCCCCGATGCCCATTAGAATCCATGAACTCTTCCGGAGGCCTAACCTTTTTCATAAGTCGTTGATACATTGCCATCTTCAAATATGAGTGATACTGCGGTGCTGCTCGCGTAGTTTAGCTATAATTCTAAGGGCCACACATCTGCAATTTATTCAGGTCAAGTATACTCCACCACTGCGACTTATTCAAATGTAAATAATTACCTATCAGTCGATTTTAAACCTGTTTCGTTGTGGAGAAACTACTTTTTTATTTCTGTCCCTCTCGTGACGCAAGTTATATTATGAAAAATCCAGGGTAAAACTTTTTACTTTTCTTTTTATAGTCCACTGGTGCACCGGCTAACGTCGCATCACACTGCATCAAGAGCAGTTCAGTCTTCGTAAAAATCCCGCTAGTTTACGAGTGTCCAAACTAAGCAAATTGAATTACGACTTAAAGCACCCTAAATCCCACTCTATCTCTTCTATGATATGAGAAAACTATATTTCCTGATGTCGAAAAGCCATTGTCATTGTTTACTTAATCATCGTTAAATATGCAAAAAAGTGATTTGCATGAATTATATTTTCAGTGAGCAAGATAACCTTTGCACCTGGAAAGAAAAGTGCCTGAATGAAAAATAGGTAACGGTTAAAGTTTTTGGACGACTAGAAACAGCATCGATTTCATGGACATGTGCCTAAACTGTACAGAAACAACCAAAGACTCTGCTAGCAAGGCAAGTCCAAATTCACTTTTCTATTGCACAGAAAGAGAAAATTTCAAATGGATCTTCAACGAAGATGGGAACGATTACAGCTGGAATATTCTTGTCATCATCCGATCTGTTGCATCTCCTTGTATCGTACTTTTAAACACTCTCGCTATCATTACCATGCAGAACACGAACATTTTAAGAAAGAAGTGGACCATTTTACTATCCAGCATGGCCGTAACAGATCTTCTCATTGGGGTCTTAGATATTCCTGCGACAGTAACCGTTGATGTATTGATTGTTTACCGAGTCTCGTTTCCGTATATTTGCCACTTAGACTGGGCCAGTTTTTGCCTCAGTAATATCCTTTTAGCATGTTCAGTATATCATTTGACAGCTATTGCCCTGGAGAGGTACGTGGCGATTCGAAGGTGGATGGACTACCAAGTTATTGCCAGAAGAAGCCGTCTCAGAAAGTTGGCTTTAGCCACTTGGTTGTGGACAATTTTTACAGCATGCCCAGCTTTTATCATGCAGGATTTGAGAGTTTCCAGGAATGCTGTGAAAGCTTGGATGTTGAGCGAACTTGTCGTGATAACTGGTTGTCTAATCCTTATTCTGTATTTCTATTTGGTGGTGTTTCTGGAAGTGCGAAAAAGCAAGATAGCTGACATCCGTCGGTTCAATGTATTAATAACAAAAAAAGCAGAATACAAAATTGCTACAACGACTGCCCTATTAAGCTTTGTTGCCTTCTTTTCTTTTCTGCCAGCCGGAACTGCATTTATATTCGTAGATATTTTTCCCGTAATTCAAACAAACCAGTATTTTATTTTCCGTTCAACACAAAGTCTAGCACAGTTAAACTCTCTGCTGAATCCAATCCTCTACTGTTTCAGAAATCCTCAGTTCTGGAAAGTTCTGAAAGAAATGGTAGGAATAAAAGGTAACACAGACTTTCAGCCATGGCTAAAAAGAACACGACACAACCAAGAAAAGATTACAAACTATTCACTGAAAGACAAACGAAGGGTGGAGAAGCATAAGAACTTGAGCAAATCAAAATCCTTCAGCGAAGGCTTCCTTTCAGATCCAAATAGAAAAATGGAAATGTTACCGAGGAGGTCATTGTCCTGCCCCATTCCTCGCAGTGAGGCCAGAGCAACATTTATCTACGGTCAGAAACAACAGGCACATTGATACTCACTGAAGGAAATGCTGTTTACCAAACGGTAAAGATAAATGGCTAGCAGCAGAAACATGACAAGAAAATGCATGCATTGTAACCACGTTAAATTTGGAGTCTAAGAAAGTAATTAAAAAGGAGTTTGTTGAATCCAGAATGGAATCGAGTTCATGGGTTTTCACAAAAAAATTTGGTGTATGAATACACGTATCAAAGTGACACTATGGTGTACTCATGGATGTGCTGCATATAACATAATTAGAATATACTGTCATAATACTAAGAGCCAATGATTCCAAGACACAGAATCAAACGTTTTCCCCTACGAAATTTCTCCCTATTTGATTCGCCATATCTAACTATCAGTCCGCCATCTTTGATAAGATGCATGCCATCCCCAGACTCCTAAGGCTGGGCCAAGGCTAAGAAATTTGCATGTCGAATCCCAACATTACCGTTCCTATGCTTCGTATATCCATGAGTAAAAGCAAGAAAAAATCACTGGAGAATTTTACTTGCTCTTTTTCTGTCGTCTCTTATTTAGTAGAAGAGGTCAACATACCTTAATGATGTCTCTGTTTAAGTAAATTAGATATGATAGCTGGTGATATTTCAATTGGAAATAAATTAACCGCTTAGCCCGCCATTACTTTACATAAACGAAAGGAAAGCATCGCAGCTTAAACTTGTACGAACGCTCGTGTTTATATTTGGCGCAAATCAAATTTAAACTATTTCAAACTGCAACTTTTGACCGCTTCTTGTTTTTTTTTCTCAAGTATATCCTACACCCACTGTTCGTCTTCAATTGGCAACTGTGACACAAGATCCAATCTACTTCTTTGTCGCTCCTGATAAACTGAAACCAAGTAAAATATATTGAACATTATCATTCCACTAAAGCAACGAGGCAACGGAACGCGAAACATATGCGACGGTTTTACATTGTGGAGTAGGGCATTTGTGCATCTGCTGCCACATTTGAACAAACTTCTAAGAAATGTAACGGGAAGGAAGAGGTATTTGGCTGAATGACAGACTCGTCAATGAATAACTTGTTTATCGAAAAATCATAATCAAGCTTGGTCCTCCTATGCCTAAAATTCCTTAAATTTTGCCGAAACAAATTAAAAGGTTATACCCACCAAAACAAAACTGGCAACACAGTACAAAACAGCAACAGCAATTATATAAGCAACAACACTGTTATAGGAGCGGGGGGGGGGGGGGGATAAAACGTATTTAATCTTTGTTTTTCAATGAAAATTAGGATTATAAGTCCCAAAACGTTTTGTAGACTTAATGGGAACCCGAGGTCACTAGTTGTCAGACTGAGGCTTTTTTTTAACACCTTCTCTCAAAAGATGATAATTTAAAAAACTAAGCCGTATTAAAGTTCACCAGCTTTATATTTTTTTTTCTTTGTTAAAATATTTCGATGTCCAAATATTGGATCCACTTAAGACTTTTTGCAGCTTACAGAGACACCGTCGCTTACCTAGTTTTCTCCTTAACCAAAGCACAACTCTTTCATAATAAGCAATGCTCGCCCTCAAATTCCCCAAGCAGTGATATGCGTTAGCAATACTCGCGTTGGCCTTCGACACGCTGTTACCGTCTTTTAAACTTTCGGCAATCTTTCGCCTTTGTGACTGATAATAAATGGCACCTTCAAAGTCTTGCTGCATCTCGGAGATGTTTCCGAGATTGTTGTACATCCTCGCTTGACAACTTTTGTTTTGTAACTC